>NW_020192074.1:0-83000 GCF_002263795.3 Bos taurus | reverse complement strand
ATGATCAGTTACGTGAGCAGTGTATGATCAGCCACGTGATCAGTGCATGATATCCAAGTGATCAGTGCATGTTCAATCACGTGATCAGTGTATGAACAGCCACGTGGAACAGTCGCATGCTCAGTCACGTGATCAGAGCTGCTAGACGCCTGCGTGATTACTGGTCTGCTCATCTGCTTGACAATTGGCCCAGCTGAGCTGCACGATTCCTGCCTGTCAATCTGCCTGGGACAATGCCAGCTGTGCTGCCAATAATTCCTGCCCTGCTACAGCTGCTTGATTCATGCCAGCTTGGAGCAGCATGATTCCTCCCCCAGGCTGAGTTCCATGATTATCGCTCTGCTGACTGTTTGCAATCGTGCCTACTCAGCTCTTTGTTTATTACCTCCAGAGGACATGATCAGTGTGATGATAGCAAACATTGATCAGCGCATGATCAATCACATGATGAGCGCCATTAAGTCACAGTGACACTACATGATAGTCATGTGATTCAGTCCATTGCTCCAAATCACGCGGTATCAGTGCATGAATCAGGCCACGTGGAATCAGTGCATGAGTAGCCACGATGATCATTGCATGGATTAAGCTAACGCTGATCAGTGCATGATCAGCCAGGTGATCAGGTGCATGATAGCTACATGATCATTTCATGATTAGTCACGTGATCTGTGCATGACCAGGCAGTGTGATCAGTGTATGATCAGTCACGTGAACAGTGCATGATAGCCACGTGATCAGTGCATGATCCGTCACCTGATGCGGTGTATGATCAGACACGTGACCCGGTACATGTTAGCTACATGATCATTGCATGATCAGCAAGCGTGAGTAGTGCATGATAGCCCACCTGATCAGTGCATGATCAGTCACTGATCAGTGCATGATCAGTCAGGTAATCTGTGCATGACCAGGCACGTGATCAGTGTATGACCAGCCAAGTGATCAGTGCATGATAGCCACGTGATCATTGCATGATCAGTCACGTGATCCGTGCATTGATCGTACGTGATCAGTATATGATCAGCCAAGTGATCAGTGCATTATCAGCCCCATGATCAGTGCATGATCAATTACATGATCAGTGC
This sequence comes from Bos taurus, assembly GCF_002263795.3. Classification (NCBI taxonomy): domain Eukaryota; kingdom Metazoa; phylum Chordata; class Mammalia; order Artiodactyla; family Bovidae; genus Bos; species Bos taurus. The sequence goes on along the minus strand of NW_020192074.1, from coordinate 81,912 downwards.
ATGATCAGTCACGTGACCAGTACATAGTAGCTACGTGATCATTGCATGATCAGCCACGTGAGCCGTGCCATGATAGCCACGAGATCAGTGCATGATCAGTAACGTAATCTGTGCATGCCAGGCACGTGATCAGTGTATGACCAGCCAAGTGATCAGTGCATGATAGCCACGTGATCAGTGCATGATCAGTAAAGTGATCAGTGTATGATCAGCCACGTGATCAGTGCATGACCAGCCAAATGATCAGTGCATGATCAATTACGTGATCAGTGCATGATCAGTCATGTGACCAGTACATGGTTGCTACGTGATCATTGCATGATCAGCCACGTGAGCAGTGCATGATGGCCACGTGATCAGTGCATGATCAGTTTCGGGAGCAAAATATGATCAGCCACTTGATCAGTGCATGGATAGCCACGTGATCACTGCATGATCAAAATCACGTGATCAGTGTACGATCAGCCACGTGAACAGTGCAATGCTCAGTCACGTGATCAGAGCCTGCTGAGCTGCGTGATTACTGTCTGCTCATCTGCTTGACAATTGCCAGCTGAGCTGCACGATTCCTGCCTGTCATCTGCTTGACAATTGCCAGCTGTGCTGGGTAATTCCTGCCTGCTCAAGCTGCTTGGATTATTGCCAGCTGAGCAGCATGATTCCTCCCAGCTGAGTTCCATGATTATCGCCTGCTGACTGTTTGATTCGTGCCCACTCAGCTCTTTGTTTATTGCTTCCAGAGGCACATGAACAGTGTATGATAGCAAACATGATCAGCGCATGATCATTCACATGATGAGCGCCATTAAGTCACGTGATCACTACATGATAGTCATGTGATCAGTCCATGCTCAATCACGGTATCAGTGGCATGATCAGCCACGTGATCAGTGCATGATAGCCACGTGATCATTGCATGATAGCTACCTGATCAGTGCATGATCAGCCAGGTGATCAGTGGCATGATAGCTACATGATCAGGTCATGATTAGTCACGTGATCTGTGCATGACCAGGCAGGTGATCAGTGTATGATCAGTCACGTGAAACAGTGCATGATAGCCACGTGATCAGTGCATGATCCGTCACCTGATGGGTGTATGATCAGACACGTGACCGGTACATGTTAGCTACATGATCATTGCATGATCAGCAACGTGAGTAGTGCATGATAGCCACCTGATCAGTGCATGATCAGTCACGTGATCAGTGCATGACCAGCCAAATGATCAGTGCATGATCAATTACGTGATCAGTGCATGATCAGTCATGTGACCAGAACATGGTTGCTACGTGATCATTGCATGATCAGCCACGTGAGCAGTGCATGATGGCCACGTGATCAGTGCATGATCAGTTTCGGGAGCAAAATATGATCAGCCACTTGATCAGTGCATGATAGCCACGTGATCACTGCGATGATCAATCACAGGTTATCAGTGTATGAGTCGGCCAGGTGCATCCGACGTGAACAGTGCCATGGCTCAAGTCACGTGATCAGAGCCTGCTGAGTGCGTGATACTGCTGCTCATTGCTTTGGGACAATGCAGCTGAGCTGCACGATTCCTGCTGTCATCTGTTGACAATTGCGCTGTGCTGGGTATTCTTGCTGCTCAGCTGCTTGATTATTGCCAGCTGAGCAGAGATGCTCACAGCTTAGTTCATATTTGCCTGCTGATGTTTGATTCGTCCTACTCAGTCTTTGTTTATGCCTCCAGAGGCACATGATAGTGTAATGATAGAAACATGATCAGCGGCATGATCAGTCATGATGAGCGCATTAAGGTAGTGATCACTACAATATCATGTGATCGTATGTCTCAGTCAGGTTCGTGATGATCAGCACGTGATTAAGTGCATGATAGCCACGTGATCAGTACATGATCAATTACGTGATCAGTCCATGATCAGTCACGTGACCAGTACATGGTAGCTATGTGATCATTGTATGAGCAGCCAGGTAAGTTGTGCATGATAGCCACGTGATCAGTGCATGATCAGTCACGTGATCAGTGCATGATCAGTCACGTGATCAGTGCATGATCAATTATATTACCATTGCATGATCAGTCACGTGACCAGTACATGTTAGCTACGTGATCATAGCAGGATCAGCCACGTGAGCACTGCATGATAGACACGTGATAAGTGCATGATCAGCTACGTGAACAGTGTATGATCAGCCAGGTGATCAGTGCATAATACCTACGTGATCAGTTCATGATTAGTCACGTGATCTGTGCATGACCAGTCACGTGAACAGTGTATGATCAGCCACGTGATCAGTGCATTATAGCCACGTGATCATTGCATGATCAGTCAAGTGATCAGTGCGTGAACAGTCTCGTGATCAGTGCATGATCAGTCAGGTGACCAGTACATGATCAGTCACGTGAACAGTGCATGATCATTTACGTGATCTGTGCATGATGAGTCACATGACCAGGATATGGTAGCTACGTGATCATTGCATGACCAGCCACGTGAGCAGTGTATGATACCCATGTGATGTGTGCATGATCAGTTACGTGAGCAGAGTATGATTAGCCACGTGATCAGTGCATGAGTGCCACATATTCAGTGCATGATCACTCACGTGACAGGTTTGTGATCAGCCACTTGAACAGTGCATGTTCAGCCACGTGATCAGTGCATGATAGCCACGTGATCAGTGCATGATCAGTTACGTGAGCAGTGTATGATCAGCCACGTGATCAGTGCATGATATCCAAGTGATCAGTGCATGTTCAATCACGTGATCAGTGTATGAACAGCCACGTGAACAGTGCATGCTCAGTCACGTGATCAGAGCCTGCTGAGCTGCGTGATTACTGTCTGCTCATCTGCTTGACAATTGCCAGCTGAGCTGCACGATTCCTGCCTGTCATCTGCTTGACAATTGCCAGCTGTGCTGCGTAATTCCTGCCTGCTCAGCTGCTTGATTATTGCCAGCTGAGCAGCATGATTCCTCCCAGCTGAGTTCCATGATTATCGCCTGCTGACTGTTTGATTCGTGCCTACTCAGCTCTTTGTTTATTACCTCCAGAGGCACATGATCAGTGTATGATAGCAAACATGATCAGCGCATGATCAATCACATGATGAGCGCCATTAAGTCACGTGATCACTACATGATAGTCATGTGATCAGTCCATGCTCAATCACGGTATCAGTGCATGATCAGCCACGTGATCAGTGCATGATAGCCACGTGATCATTGCATGATAGCTACCTGATCAGTGCATGATCAGCCAGGTGATCAGTGCATGATAGCTACATGATCAGTTCATGATTAGTCACGTGATCTGTGCATGACCAGGCAGGTGATCAGTGTATGATCAGTCACGTGAACAGTGCATGATAGCCACGTGATCAGTGCATGATCCGTCACCTGATGGGTGTATGATCAGACACGTGACCGGTACATGTTAGCTACATGATCATTGCATGATCAGCAACGTGAGTAGTGCATGATAGCCACCTGATCAGTGCATGATCAGTCACGTGATCAGTGCATGATCAGTCAGGTAATCTGTGCATGACCAGGCACGTGATCAGTGTATGACCAGCCAAGTGATCAGTGCATGATAGCCACGTGATCATTGCATGATCAGTCACGTGATCCGTGCATGATCAGTAACGTGATCAGTATATGATCAGCCAAGTGATCAGTGCATTATCAGCCCCATGATCAGTGCATGATCAATTACATGATCAGTGCATGATCAGTCACGTGACCAGTACATAGTAGCTACGTGATCATTGCATGATCAGCCACGTGAGCCGTGCATGATAGCCACGAGATCAGTGCATGATCAGTAACGTAATCTGTGCATGACCAGGCACGTGATCAGTGTATGACCAGCCAAGTGATCAGTGCATGATAGCCACGTGATCAGTGCATGGTCAGTAAAGGGATCAGTGTATGATCAGCCACGTGATCAGTGCATGACCAGCCAAATGATCAGTGCATGATCAATTACGTGATCAGTGCATGATCAGTCATGTGACCAGAACATGGTTGCTACGTGATCATTGCATGATCAGCCACGTGAGCAGTGCATGATGGCCACGTGATCAGTGCATGATCAGTTTCGGGAGCAAAATATGATCAGCCACTTGATCAGTGCATGATAGCCACGTGATCACTGCATGATCAATCACGTGATCAGTGTATGATCAGCCACGTGAACAGTGCATGCTCAGTCACGTGATCAGAGCCTGCTGAGCTGCGTGATTACTGTCTGCTCATCTGCTTGACAATTGCCAGCTGAGCTGCACGATTCCTGCCTGTCATCTGCTTGACAATTGCCAGCTGTGCTGGGTAATTCTTGCCTGCTCAGCTGCTTGATTATTGCCAGCTGAGCAGCATGATTCCTCCCAGCTGAGTTCCATGATTATCGCCTGCTGACTGTTTGATTCGTGCCTACTCAGCTCTTTGTTTATTGCCTCCAGAGGCACATGATCAGTGTATGATAGCAAACATGATCAGCGCATGATCAGTCACATGATGAGCGCCATTAAGTCACGTGATCACTACATGATAGTCATGTGATCAGTCCATGCTCAGTCACGGTATCAGTGCATGATCAGCCACGTGATCAGTGCATGATAGCCACGTGATCAGTACATGATCAATTACGTGATCAGTCCATGATCAGTCACGTGACCAGTACATGGTAGCTATGTGATCATTGTATGAGCAGCCAGGTAAGTTGTGCATGATAGCCACGTGATCAGTGCATGATCAGTCACGTGATCAGTGCATGATCAGTCACGTGATCAGTGCATGATCAATTATATTACCATTGCATAATCAGTCACGTGACCAGTACATGTTAGCTACGTGATCATAGCAGGATCAGCCACGTGAGCACTGCATGATAGACACGTGATAAGTGCATGATCAGCTACGTGAACAGTGTATGATCAGCCAGGTGATCAGTGCATAATACCTACGTGATCAGTTCATGATTAGTCACGTGATCTGTGCATGACCAGTCACGTGAACAGTGTATGATCAGCCACGTGATCAGTGCATTATAGCCACGTGATCATTGCATGATCAGTCAAGTGATCAGTGCGTGAACAGTCTCGTGATCAGTGCATGATCAGTCAGGTGACCAGTACATGATCAGTCACGTGAACAGTGCATGATCATTTACGTGATCTGTGCATGATGAGTCACATGACCAGGATATGGTAGCTACGTGATCATTGCATGACCAGCCACGTGAGCAGTGTATGATACCCATGTGATGTGTGCATGATCAGTTACGTGAGCAGAGTATGATTAGCCACGTGATCAGTGCATGAGTGCCACATATTCAGTGCATGATCACTCACGTGACAGGTTTGTGATCAGCCACTTGAACAGTGCATGTTCAGCCACGTGATCAGTGCATGATAGCCACGTGATCAGTGCATGATCAGTTACGTGAGCAGTGTATGATCAGCCACGTGATCAGTGCATGATATCCAAGTGATCAGTGCATGTTCAATCACGTGATCAGTGTATGAACAGCCACGTGAACAGTGCATGCTCAGTCACGTGATCAGAGCCTGCTGAGCTGCGTGATTACTGTCTGCTCATCTGCTTGACAATTGCCAGCTGAGCTGCACGATTCCTGCCTGTCATCTGCTTGACAATTGCCAGCTGTGCTGCGTAATTCCTGCCTGCTCAGCTGCTTGATTATTGCCAGCTGAGCAGCATGATTCCTCCCAGCTGAGTTCCATGATTATCGCCTGCTGACTGTTTGATTCGTGCCTACTCAGCTCTTTGTTTATTACCTCCAGAGGCACATGATCAGTGTATGATAGCAAACATGATCAGCGCATGATCAATCACATGATGAGCGCCATTAAGTCACGTGATCACTACATGATAGTCATGTGATCAGTCCATGCTCAATCACGGTATCAGTGCATGATCAGCCACGTGATCAGTGCATGATAGCCACGTGATCATTGCATGATAGCTACCTGATCAGTGCATGATCAGCCAGGTGATCAGTGCATGATAGCTACATGATCAGTTCATGATTAGTCACGTGATCTGTGCATGACCAGGCAGGTGATCAGTGTATGATCAGTCACGTGAACAGTGCATGATAGCCACGTGATCAGTGCATGATCCGTCACCTGATGGGTGTATGATCAGACACGTGACCGGTACATGTTAGCTACATGATCATTGCATGATCAGCAACGTGAGTAGTGCATGATAGCCACCTGATCAGTGCATGATCAGTCACGTGATCAGTGCATGATCAGTCAGGTAATCTGTGCATGACCAGGCACGTGATCAGTGTATGACCAGCCAAGTGATCAGTGCATGATAGCCACGTGATCATTGCATGATCAGTCACGTGATCCGTGCATGATCAGTAACGTGATCAGTATATGATCAGCCAAGTGATCAGTGCATTATCAGCCCCATGATCAGTGCATGATCAATTACATGATCAGTGCATGATCAGTCACGTGACCAGTACATAGTAGCTACGTGATCATTGCATGATCAGCCACGTGAGCCGTGCATGATAGCCACGAGATCAGTGCATGATCAGTAACGTAATCTGTGCATGACCAGGCACGTGATCAGTGTATGACCAGCCAAGTGATCAGTGCATGATAGCCACGTGATCAGTGCATGGTCAGTAAAGGGATCAGTGTATGATCAGCCACGTGATCAGTGCATGACCAGCCAAATGATCAGTGCATGATCAATTACGTGATCAGTGCATGATCAGTCATGTGACCAGAACATGGTTGCTACGTGATCATTGCATGATCAGCCACGTGAGCAGTGCATGATGGCCACGTGATCAGTGCATGATCAGTTTCGGGAGCAAAATATGATCAGCCACTTGATCAGTGCTTGATAGCCACGTGATCACTGCATGATCAATCACGTGATCAGTGTATGATCAGCCACGTGAACAGTGCATGCTCAGTCACGTGATCAGAGCCTGCTGAGCTGCGTGATTACTGTCTGCTCATCTGCTTGACAATTGCCAGCTGAGCTGCACGATTCCTGCCTGTCATCTGCTTGACAATTGCCAGCTGTGCTGGGTAATTCCTGCCTGCTCAGCTGCTTGATTATTGCCAGCTGAGCAGCATGATTCCTCCCAGCTGAGTTCCATGATTATCGCCTGCTGACTGTTTGATTCGTGCCCACTCAGCTCTTTGTTTATTGCTTCCAGAGGCACATGAACAGTGTATGATAGCAAACATGATCAGCGCATGATCATTCACATGATGAGCGCCATTAAGTCACGTGATCACTACATGATAGTCATGTGATCAGTCCATGCTCAATCACGGTATCAGTGCATGATCAGCCACGTGATCAGTGCATGATAGCCACGTGATCATTGCATGATAGCTACCTGATCAGTGCATGATCAGCCAGGTGATCAGTGCATGATAGCTACATGATCAGTTCATGATTAGTCACGTGATCTGTGCATGACCAGGCAGGTGATCAGTGTATGATCAGTCACGTGAACAGTGCATGATAGCCACGTGATCAGTGCATGATCCGTCACCTGATGGGTGTATGATCAGACACGTGACCGGTACATGTTAGCTACATGATCATTGCATGATCAGCAACGTGAGTAGTGCATGATAGCCACCTGATCAGTGCATGATCAGTCACGTGATCAGTGCATGATCAGTCAGGTAATCTGTGCATGACCAGGCACGTGATCAGTGTATGACCAGCCAAGTGATCAGTGCATGATAGCCACGTGATCATTGCATGATCAGTCACGTGATCCGTGCATGATCAGTAACGTGATCAGTATATGATCAGCCAAGTGATCAGTGCATGATCAGCCCCATGATCAGTGCATGATCAATTACATGATCAGTGCATGATCAGTCACGTGACCAGTACATAGTAGCTACGTGATCATTGCATGATCAGCCACGTGAGCCGTGCATGATAGCCACGAGATCAGTGCATGATCAGTAACGTAATCTGTGCATGACCAGGCACGTGATCAGTGTATGACCAGCCAAGTGATCAGTGCATGATAGCCACGTGATCAGTGCATGGTCAGTAAAGGGATCAGTGTATGATCAGCCACGTGATCAGTGCATGACCAGCCAAATGATCAGTGCATGATCAATTACGTGATCAGTGCATGATCAGTCATGTGACCAGTACATGGTTGCTACGTGATCATTGCATGATCAGCCACGTGAGCAGTGCATGATTGCCACGTGATCAGTGCATGATCAGTTTCGGGAGCAAAATATGATCAGCCACTTGATCAGTGCATGATAGCCACGTGATCACTGCATGATCAATCACGTGATCAGTGTATGATCAGCCACGTGAACAGTGAATGCTCAGTCACGTGATCATGGCCTGGGGAGCTGCGTGATTACTGTCTGCTCATCTGCTTGACAATTGCCAGCTGAGCTGCACGATTCCTGCCTGTCATCTCCTTGACAATTGCCACCTGTGCTGCGTAATTCCTGCCTGCTCATCTACTTGATTATTGCCAGCTGAGCAGCATGATTTCTCAGAGCTGAGTTCCATGATTATTGCCTGCTCACTGATTCCTGCCTACTCAGCTCTGTGTTCATTGCCTCCAGAGGCACATGATCAGTGTATGACACCAAACATGATCAGCACATGATCAGTCACATGATCAATGCATGATAAGCCAGGTGATCAGTGCATGATCAATTACGTGATCAGTGCATGATCAGTCATGTGACCAGTACATGGTAGCTGCGTGATCATTGCATGATCAGCCAAGTTAGCAGTGCATGATACCCACGTGGTCAGTGCATGACCAGTCACATGATCATTGCATGATCAGCCACGTGAGCACTGCATGATACCCACGTGGTCAGTGCATGACCAGTCACGTGATCAGTGCATGATCAGTCATGAGACCAGTACATGGTAGCTACGTGATCATTGCATGATCAGCCACGTGATCAGTGCATGATCAGTTACCTGAGCAGTGTATGATCAGCCACGTGATCAGTGCATGATCAGTCACGTGATACGTGTGTGATCAGCCACGTGATCAGTGCATGATAGCCACGTGATCAGTGCATGATCAGTCACGTGAACAGTGTATGATCTGCCACGGATCAATGCATGATCAATTACGTGATCAGTGCATGATCAGTCAAGTGACCAGTACATGGTAGCTATGTGATCATTGTATGATCAGCCACGTAAGCAGTGCATGATAGCCACGTGATCTGTGCATGATCAGTCAAGTGATCAGTGCATGATCAGTCACGTGATCAGTGCATGATCAATTATGTTACCATTGCATAATCAGTCACGTGACCAGTACATGTTATGTTAGCTACTTGATCATTGCAGGATCAGCCACGTGAACACTTCATGATAGACACGTGATCAGTGCATGATCAGCTACGTGAGCAGTGTACCATCAGCTATGTGATCAGTGCATGATCAGACACGTGAACAGTGTATGATCAGCCACGTGATCAGTGCATGATCAGACATGTGAACAGTGTATGATCAGCCACGTGATTAGTGCATGATGCCTACGTGATCAGTTCATGATTAGTCACGTGATCTGTGCATGACAGGCACGTAATCAGTGCATGATATCCACGTTATCAGTGAATTATAGCCACGTGATCAGTTCATGATTAGTCAAGTGATCTGTGCAAGATCAAGCACGTGAACAGTGTATGATCAGCCACGTGATCAGTGCATTATAGCCACGTGATCATTGCATGATCAGTCAAATGATCAGTGCGTGAACAGTCACGTGACCAGTACATGGTTGCTACGTGATCATTGCATGATCAGTCAAATAATCAGTGCGTGAACAGTCACGTGATCAGTGCATGATCAGTCACGTGATCAGTACATGATCAGTTACGTGAGCAGTGTATGATCAGCCACGTGATCAGTGCATGGTCAGACACGTGAACACTGTATGATCAGCCACGTGATCAGTGCATGATATCCAAGTGATCAGTGCATGATCAATCAGGTGATCAGTGTATGATCAGCCACGTGAACAGTGCATGCTCAGTCACGAGATCAGGGCCTGCTGAGCTGCGTGATTCCTGCCTGTCATCTGCTTGACAATTGCCAGCTGTGCTGCGTAATTCCTGCCTGCTCAGCTGCTTGATTATTGCCAGCTGAGCAGCATGATTCCTCACAGCTGTGTTCCATGATTATTGCCTGCTGACTGTTTGATTCGTGCCTACTCAGCTCTTTGTTTATTGCCTCCAGAGGCACATGATCAGTGTATGATAGCAAACATGATCAGCGCATGATCAGTCACATGATGAGCGCCATTAAGTCACGTGATCACTACATGATAGTCATGTGATCAGTCCATGCTCAGTCACGGTATCAGTGCATGATCAGCCACGTGATCAGTGCATGATAGCCACGTGATCATTGCATGATAGCCACGTGACCAGTGCATGATCAGCCAGGTGATCAGTGCATGATAGCTACATGATCAGTTCATGATTAGTCACGTGATCTGTGCATGACCAGGCAGGTGATCAGTGTATGATCAGCGACGTGATCAGTACATGATCAGCCACGTGATCAGTGCATGATCAATTATGTGCTCAGTGCATGATCAGTCACGTGACCAGTACATGGTAGCCACGAGAACATTGCATGATCAGCCACGGGATCAGTGCATGATATCCACGTGATCAGTTCATGATAGCCACGTGATCACTTCATGATTAGCCACGTGACCTGTGCAAGACCAGGCACGTGATCAGTGTATGATCAGCCACGTGATCAGTGCATGATAGCCACGTGATCAGTACATGATCAATTACGTGATCAGTCCATGATCAGTCACGTGACCAGTACATGGTAGCTATGTGATCATTGTATGAGCAGCCAGGTAAGTTGTGCATGATAGCCACGTGATCAGTGCATGATCAGTCACGTGATCAGTGCATGATCAGTCACGTGATCAGTGCATGATCAGTCACGTGATCAGGGCATGATCAGTCACGTGATCTGTGCATGATCAATTAGGTTACCTTTGCATGATCAGTCACGTGACCAGTACATGTTAGCTACGTGATCATTGCAGGATCAGCCACGTGAGAAGTGCATGATAGCCACGTGATCAGTGCATGATCAGACACGTGAACAGTGTATTATCAGCCACGTGATCAGTGCATTATAGCCACGTGATCAGTACATGATCAGTCAAGTAATCAGTGGGTGAACAGTCATGTGATCAGTGCATGATGAGCCACGTAATCACTTCAGGATCAATTAAGTGATCAGTGCATGATCAGTCACGTGACCAGTACATGGATGCTATATGATGATTGCATGATCAGCCACGTGATCAGTGCATGATAGTCACCTGATCAGTGCATGATCAGTCACGTGATACGTGTGTGATCAGCCACGTGATCAGTGCATGATATCAGTGAATGATATCCACGTGATCAATGCATGATAGCCACGTGATCAGTGCATGAGAGCCTTGTGATCAGTGCATGATGAGTCACGAGATACATGTGTAATCAGCCACGTGAGCAGTGCATGATAGCCACGTGATCAGTGCATGATCAGTCACGTGACCAGTACATGGTAGCTACGTGATCATTGCATGATCAGCCACGTGATCAGTGCATGATAGCCACGTGATCAGTGCATGATCAGTCACGTGATACGTGTGTGATCAGCCACGTGATCAGTGCATGTTATCCACGTGATCAGTGCTGGATAGCCACGTGATCACTTCATGATTATTTACGTGATCTGTACATGATCAGTCACGTGATACGTGTGTGATCAGCCAACGGATCAGTGCGTGATGAGCCATGTGATCAGTGCAGGATCAATTACGTGATCAGTGCATGATCAGTCACATGACCAGTACATGGTTTCTACGTGATCAGTGCATGATAGCCACATGATCAGTGCATGATAGCTACGTGATCAGTGCATGATAGCCACATGATCAGTGCATGAGAGCCTCGTGATCAGTGCATGATCAGTCACGTGATACATGTGTGATCAGCCACGTGATCAGTGCATGATGAGCCACGTGATCAGTGCAGGATCAATTACGTGATCAGTGCATGATCAGTCACGTGACAAGTACATGGTTGCTACGTGATCCTTGCATGATCAGCCACGTGAGCAGAGCATGATAGCCACGTGATCAGTGCATGATCAGTCACTTGAACAGTGCATGATCATTGACGTGATCTGTGCATGATCAGTCACGTGACCTGTATATGGTAGCTACGTGATCATTCCATGACGAGCCACGTGAGGAGTGCATGATAGCCACGTGATGTGTGCATGATCAGTTACGTGAGCAGAGTATGATCAGCCACGTGATCAGTGCATGATAGCCACGTGATCAGTGCATGTTCGGTCACCTAATCGGTGTATGAACAGTCACCTGACCGGTACATGGTAGCTACATGATCATTGCATGATCAGCCACGTGATCAGTGCATGATAGCCACGTGATCAGTGCATGATCAGTCAAGTGATCAGTGCATGATCAGTCATGTGACCAGTACATGGTAGCTGCGTGATCATTGCATGATTAGCCACGTGAGCAGTGCATTATAGCCACGTGATAAGTGCATGATCAGCCACGTGATCAGTGCATGATCAAGCACGTGATCAGTGCATGAGCAGCCACGTGATCAGTGCATGACCAGGCACGTGATAAGTGTATGACCAGCCAAGTGATCAGTGCATGATAGACACGTGATCAGTGCATGATCAATCACGTGATTAGTGCATGATCAGTTACGTGACCAGTGTATGATCAGCCATGTGATCAGTGTATGATCAGCCACATGATCAGTGCATGATCAATTACGTGATCAGTGCATGATCAGTCACGTGAGCAGTACATGGTAGCTACGTGATCATTGCATGATCAGCCACGTGATCAGTGCATGATAGCCACGGGATCAGAGCATGATAAGTCACGTGATCAGTGCATGATCAGTCACGTGAACAGTGCATGATAAGTGACCTGATCAGTGCATGATCAATTATGTGATCAGTGCATGATCACTCACGTGACCAGTACATGTTAGCTACGTGATCATTGCATGATCAGCCACGTCAGCCGTGCATGATAGCCACGTGATCAGTGCATGATCAGTTTCGGGAGCGGAGTATGATAAGCCACTTGATCAGTGCATGATAGCCACGTGATCACTGCATGATCTGTCACATGATCAGTGTATGATCATCCACATGATCATTGCATGGGCAGTCATGTGATCAGTGCGTGAATTAGACGTGATCAGTGCATGATCAGTCTCGTGATCAGTGTATGATCAACCACGTGATCAGTGCACGATAGCCAGGTAATGAGTGCATGAGAGCCAGATGATCAGGGCATTATCAGTCAGGTGATCAGTGTATGATCAGCCAAGTAATCAGTGCATGGGAGCCAACTGTTCAGTGGATGATCAGTCACGTGGTCAGTGCATGATCAGTCACGTGACCAGTATATGGTAGCTACCTGATCATTGCATGACCAGACACGTGAGCAGTGCATGATAGCCACGTGATCAGTGCATGATCAGTCACGTGATCAGTACATGATCAGTCACGTGAACAGTGCATGATCATTTACGTGATCTGTGCATGATGAGTCACATGACCAGGATATGGTAGCTACGTGATCACTGCATGACCAGCCACGTGAGCAGTGTATGATACCCATGTGATGTGTGCATGATCAGTTACGTGAGCAGAGTATGATTAGCCACGTGATCAGTGCATGAGTGCCACATATTCAGTGCATGATCACTCACGTGACAGGTTTGTGATCAGCCACTTGAACAGTGCATGTTCAGCCACGTGATCAGTGCATGATAGCCACGTGATCAGTGCATGATCAGTTACGTGAGCAGTGTATGATCAGCCACGTGATCAGTGCATGATATCCAAGTGATCAGTGCATTTTCAATCACATGATCAGTGTATGAACAGCCACGTGAACAGTGCATGCTCAGTCACGTGATCAGAGCCTGCTGAGCTGCGTGATTACTGTCTGCTCATCTGCTTGACAATTGCCAGCTGAGCTGCACGATTCCTGCCTGTCATCTGCTTGACAATTGCCAGCTGTGCTGCGTAATTCCTGCCTGCTCAGCTGCTTGATTATTGCCAGCTGAGCAGCATGATTCCTCCCAGCTGAGTTCCATGATTATCGCCTGCTGACTGTTTGATTCGTGCCCACTCAGCTCTTTGTTTATTGCTTCCAGAGGCACATGATCAGTGTATGATAGCAAACATGATCAGCGCATGATCAATCACATGATGAGCGCCATTAAGTCACGTGATCACTACATGATAGTCATGTGATCAGTCCATGCTCAATCACGGTATCAGTGCATGATCAGCCACGTGATCAGTGCATGATAGCCACGTGATCATTGCATGATAGCTACCTGATCAGTGCATGATCAGCCAGGTGATCAGTGCATGATAGCTACATGATCAGTTCATGATTAGTCACGTGATCTGTGCATGACCAGGCAGGTGATCAGTGTATGATCAGTCACGTGAACAGTGCATGATAGCCACGTGATCAGTGCATGATCCGTCACCTGATGGGTGTATGATCAGACACGTGACCGGTACATGTTAGCTACATGATCATTGCATGATCAGCAACGTGAGTAGTGCATGATAGCCACCTGATCAGTGCATGATCAGTCACGTGATCAGTGCATGATCAGGCAGGTAATCTGTGCATGACCAGGCACGTGATCAGTGTATGACCAGCCAAGTGATCAGTGCATGATAGCCACGTGATCATTGCATGATCAGTCACGTGATCCGTGCATGATCAGTAACGTGATCAGTATATGATCAGCCAAGTGATCAGTGCATGATCAGCCCCATGATCAATTACATGATCAGTGCATGATCAGTCACGTGACCAGTACATAGTAGCTACGTGATCATTGCATGATCAGCCACGTGAGCCGTGCATGATAGCCACGAGATCAGTGCATGATCAGTAACGTAATCTGTGCATGACCAGGCACGTGATCAGTGTATGACCAGCCAAGTGATCAGTGCATGATAGCCACGTGATCAGTGCATGGTCAGTAAAGGGATCAGTGTATGATCAGCCACGTGATCAGTGCATGACCAGCCAAATGATCAGTGCATGATCAATTACGTGATCAGTGCATGATCAATTACGTGATCAGTGCATGATCAGTCATGTGACCAGTACATGGTTGCTACGTGATCATTGCATGATCAGCCACGTGAGCAGTGCATGATGGCCACGTGATCAGTGCATGATCAGTTTCGGGAGCAAAATATGATCAGCCACTTGATCAGTGCATGATAGCCACGTGATCAGTGCATGATCAATCACGTGATCAGTGTATGATCAGCCACGTGAACAGTGAATGCTCAGTCACGTGATCAGGGCCTGGGGAGCTGCGTGATTACTGTCTGCTCATCTGCTTGACAATTGCCAGCTGAGCTGCACGATTCCTGCCTGTCATCTCCTTGACAATTGCCACCTGTGCTGCGTAATTCCTGCCTGCTCATCTACTTGATTATTGCCAGCTGAGCAGCATGATTTCTCAGAGCTGAGTTCCATGATTATTGCCTGCTCACTGATTCCTGCCTACTCAGCTCTGTGTTCATTGCCTCCAGAGGCACATGATCAGTGTATGACACCAAACATGATCAGCACATGATCAGTCACATGATCAATGCATGATAATCCAGGTGATCAGTGCATGATCAATTATGTAACCATTGCATAATCAGTCACGTGACCAGTACATGTTATGTTAGCTACTTGATCATTGCAGGATCAGCCACGTGAGCACTTCATGATAGACACGTGATCAGTGCATGATCAGCTACGTGAGCAGTGTACCATCGGCTATGTGATCAGTGCATGATCAGACACGTGAACAGTGTATGATCAGCCACGTGATCAGTGCATGATCAGACATGTGAACAGTGTATGATCAGCCACGTGATTAGTGCATGATGCCTACGTGATCAGTTCATGATTAGTCACGTGATCTGTGCATGACCAGTCACGTGAAAAGTGTATGATCAGCCACGTGAACAGTGTATGATCAGCCACGTGATCAGTGCATTATAGCCACGTGATCATTGCATGATCAGTCAAGTGATCAGTGCGTGAACAGTCTCGTGATCAGTGCATGATCAGTCAAGTGACCAGTACATGATCAGTCACGTGAACAGTGCATGATCATTTACGTGATCTGTGCATGATCAGTCACGTGACCAGTATATGGTAGCTACCTGATCATTGCATGACCAGACACGTGAGCAGTGCATGATAGCCACGTGATCAGTGCATGATCAGTCACGTGATCAGTACATGATCAGTCACGTGAACAGTGCATGATCATTTACGTGATCTGTGCATGATGAGTCACATGACCAGGATATGGTAGCTACGTGATCATTGCATGACCAGCCATGTGAGCAGTGTATGATACCCATGTGATGTGTGCATGATCAGTTACGTGAGCAGAGTATGATTAGCCACGTGATCAGTGCATGAGTGACACATATTCAGTGCATGATCACTCACGTGACAGGTTTGTGATCAGCCACTTGAACAGTGCATGTTCAGCCACGTGATCAGTGCATGATAGCCACGTGATCAGTGCATGATCAGTTACGTGAGCAGTGTATGATCAGCCACGTGATCAGTGCATGATATCCAAGTGATCAGTGCATGTTCAATCACATGATCAGTGTATGAACAGCCACGTGAACAGTGCATGATCAGTCAGGTAATCTGTGCATGACCAGGCACGTGATCAGTGTATGACCAGCCAAGTGATCAGTGCATGATAGCCACGTGATCATTGCATGATCAGTCACGTGATCCGTGCATGATCAGTAACGTGATCATTATATGATCAGCCAAGTGATCAGTGCATGATCAGCCCCATGATCAGTGCATGATCAATTACATGATCAGTGCATGATCAGTCACGTGACCAGTACATAGTAGCTACGTGATCATTGCATGATCAGCCACGTGAGCCGTGCATGATAGCCACGAGATCAGTGCATGATCAGTAACGTAATCTGTGCATGACCAGGCACGTGATCAGTGTATGACCAGCCAAGTGATCAGTGCATGATAGCCACGTGATCAGTGCATGATCAGTAAAGTGATCAGTGTATGATCAGCCACGTGATCAGTGCATGACCAGCCAAGTGATCAGTGCATGATCAATTACGTGATCAGTGCATGATCAATTACGTGATCAGTGCATGATCTGTCATGTGACCAGTACATGGTTGCTACGTGATCATTGCATGATCAGCCACGTGAGCAGTGCATGATGGCCACGTGATCAGTGCATGATCAGTTTTGGGAGAAAAATATGATCAGCCACTTGATCAGTGCATGATAGCCACGTGATCACTGCATGATCAATCACGTGATCAGTGTATGATCAGCCACGTGAACAGTGAATGCTCAGTCACGTGATCAGGGCCTGGGGAGCTGCGTGATTACTGTCTGCTCATCTGCTTGACAATTGCCAGCTGAGCTGCACGATTCCTGCCTGTCATCTCCTTGACAATTGCCACCTGTGCTGCGTAATTCCTGCCTGCTCATCTACTTGATTATTGCCAGCTGAGCAGCATGATTTCTCAGAGCTGAGTTCCATGATTATTGCATGCTCACTGATTCCTGCCTACTCAGCTCTGTGTTCATTGCCTCCAGAGGCACATGATCAGTGTATGACACCAAACATGATCAGCACATGATCAGTCACATGATCAATGCATGATAAGCCAGGTGATCAGTGCATGATCAATTACGTGATCAGTGCATGATCAGTCATGTGACCAGTACATGGTAGCTGCGTGATCATTGCATGATCAGCCAAGTTAGCAGTGCATGATACCCACGTGGTCAGTGCATGACCAGTCACATGATCATTGCATGATCAGCCACGTGAGCACTGCATGATACCCACGTGGTCAGTGCATGACCAGTCACGTGATCAGTGCATGATCAGTCATGAGACCAGTACATGGTAGCTACGTGATCATTGCATGATCAGCCACGTGATCAGTGCATGATCAGTTACCTGAGCAGTGTATGATCAGCCACGTGACAGTGCATGATCAGTCACGTGATACGTGTGTGATCAGCCACGTGATCAGTGCATGATATCCACGTGATCAGTGCATGAAAGCCACGTGATCAGTGCATGATCAGTCACGTGAACAGTGTATGATCTGCCACGGATCAATGCATGATCAATTACGTGAT
This sequence comes from Bos taurus, assembly GCF_002263795.3. Taxonomy (NCBI): domain Eukaryota; kingdom Metazoa; phylum Chordata; class Mammalia; order Artiodactyla; family Bovidae; genus Bos; species Bos taurus. The sequence continues at coordinate 63,611 of NW_020192074.1, read as the reverse complement.
CAGTGCATGATCAGTCAAGTGACCAGTACATGGTAGCTATGTGATCATTGTATGATCAGCCACGTAAGCAGTGCATGATAGCCACGTGATCTGTGCATGATCAGTCAAGTGATCAGTGCATGATCAGTCACGTGATCAGTGCATGATCAATTATGTTACCATTGCATAATCAGTCACGTGACCAGTACATGTTATGTTAGCTACTTGATCATTGCAGGATCAGCCACGTGAGCACTTCATGATAGACACGTGATCAGTGCATGATCAGCTACGTGAGCAGTGTACCATCAGCTATGTGATCAGTGCATGATCAGACACGTGAACAGTGTATGATCAGCCACGTGATCAGTGCATGATCAGACATGTGAACAGTGTATGATCAGCCACGTGATCAGTGCATGATGCCTACGTGATCAGTTCATGATTAGTCACGTGATCTGTGCATGACCAGTCACGTGAACAGTGTATGATCAGCCACGTGATCAGTGCATTATAGCCACGTGATCATTGCATGATCAGTCAAGTGATCAGTGCGTGAACAGTCTCGTGATCAGTGCATGATCAGTCAGGTGACCAGTACATGATCAGTCACGTGAACAGTGCATGATCATTTACGTGATCTGTGCATGATCAGTCACGTGACCAGTATATGGTAGCTACCTGATCATTGCATGACCAGCCACGTGAGCAGTGTATGATACCCATGTGATGTGTGCATGATCAGTTACGTGAGCAGAGTATGATTAGCCACGTGATCAGTGCATGAGTGCCACATATTCAGTGCATGATCACTCACGTGACAGGTTTGTGATCAGCCACTTGAACAGTGCATGTTCAGCCACGTGATCAGTGCATGATAGCCACGTGATCAGTGCATGATCAGTTACGTGAGCAGTGTATGATCAGCCAGGTGATCAGTGCATGATATCCAAGTGATCAGTGCATGTTCAATCACGTGATCAGTGTATGAACAGCCACGTGAACAGTGCATGCTCAGTCACGTGATCAGAGCCTGCTGAGCTGCGTGATTACTGTCTGCTCATCTGCTTGACAATTGCCAGCTGAGCTGCACGATTCCTGCCTGTCATCTGCTTGACAATTGCCAGCTGTGCTGCGTAATTCCTGCGTGCTCAGCTGCTTGATTATTGCCAGCTGAGCAGCATGATTCCTCCCAGCTGAGTTCCATGATTATCGCCTGCTGACTGTTTGATTCGTGCCCACTCAGCTCTTTGTTTATTGCTTCCAGAGGCACATGATCAGTGTATGATAGCAAACATGATCAGCGCATGATCAATCACATGATGAGCGCCATTAAGTCACGTGATCACTACATGATAGTCATGTGATCAGTCCATGCTCAATCACGGTATCAGTGCATGATCAGCCACGTGATCAGTGCATGATAGCCAAGTGATCATTGCATGATGGCTACCTGATCAGTGCATGATCAGCCAGGTGATCAGTGCATGATAGCTACATGATCAGTTCATGATTAGTCACGTGATCTGTGCATGACCAGGCAGGTGATCAGTGTATGATCAGTCACGTGAACAGTGCATGATAGCCACGTGATCAGTGCATGATCCGTCACCTGATGGGTGTATGATCAGACACGTGACCGGTACATGTTAGCTACATGATCATTGCATGATCAGCAACGTGAGTAGTGCATGATAGCCACCTGATCAGTGCATGATCAGTCACGTGATCAGTGCATGATCAGTCAGGTAATCTGTGCATGACCAGGCACGTGATCAGTGTATGACCAGCCAAGTGATCAGTGCATGATAGCCACGTGATCATTGCATGATCAGTCACGTGATCCGTGCATGATCAGTAACGTGATCAGTATATGATCAGCCAAGTGATCAGTGCATGATCAGCCCCATGATCAGTGCATGATCAATTACATGATCAGTGCATGATCAGTCACGTGACCAGTACATAGTAGCTACGTGATCATTGCATGATCAGCCACATGAGCCGTGCATGATAGCCACGAGATCAGTGCATGATCAGTAACGTAATCTGTGCATGACCAGGCACGTGATCAGTGTATGACCAGCCAAGTGATCAGTGCATGATAGCCACGTGATCAGTGCATGGTCAGTAAAGGGATCAGTGTATGATCAGCCACGTGATCAGTGCATGACCAGCCAAATGATCAGTGCATGATCAATTACGTGATCAGTGCATGATCAATTACGTGATCAGTGCATGATCAGTCATGTGACCAGTACATGGTTGCTACGTGATCATTGCATGATCAGCCACGTGAGAAGTGCATGATGGCCACGTGATCAGTGCATGATCAGTTTCGGGAGCAAAATATGATCAGCCACTTGATCAGTGCATGATAGCCACGTGATCACTGCATGATCAATCACGTGATCAGTGTATGATCAGCCACGTGAACAGTGAATGCTCAGTCACGTGATCAGGGCCTGGGGAGCTGCGTGATTACTGTCTGCTCATCTGCTTGACAATTGCCAGCTGAGCTGCACGATTCCTGCCTGTCATCTCCTTGACAATTGCCACCTGTGCTGCGTAATTCCTGCCTGCTCATCTACTTGATTATTGCCAGCTGAGCAGCATGATTTCTCAGAGCTGAGTTCCATGATTATTGCCTGCTCACTGATTCCTGCCTACTCAGCTCTGTGTTCATTGCCTCCAGAGGCACATGATCAGTGTATGACACCAAACATGATCAGCACATGATCAGTCACATGATCAAAGCATGATAATCCAGGTGATCAGTGCATGATCAATTACGTGATCAGTGCATGATCAGTCATGTGACCAGTACATGGTAGCTGCGTGATCATTGCATGATCAGCCAAGTTAGCAGTGCATGATACCCACGTGGTCAGTGCATGACCAGTCACATGATCATTGCATGAGCAGTCATGAGACCAGTACATGGTAGCTACGTGATCATTGCATGATCAGCCACGTGATCAGTGCATGATCAGTTACCTGAGCAGTGTATGATCAGCCACGTGATCAGTGCATGATCAGTCATGTGATACGTGTGTCATCAGCCACGTGATCAGTGCATGATATCCACGTGATCAGTGCATGATAGCCACGTGATCAGTGCATGATCAGTCACGTGAACAGTGTATGATCTGCCACGGATCAATGCATGATCAATTACGTGATCAGTGCATGATCAGTCAAGTGACCAGTACATGGTAGCTATGTGATCATTGTATGATCAGCCACGTAAGCAGTGCATGATAGCCACCTGATCAGTGCATGATCAGCCCCATGATCAATTACATGATCAGTGCATGATCAGTCACGTAACCAGTACATAGTAGCTACGTGATCATTGCATGATCAGCCACGTGAGCCGTGCATGATAGCCACGAGATCAGTGCATGATCAGTAGCGTAATCTGTGCATGACCAGGCACGTGATCAGTGTATGACCAGCCAAGTGATCAGTGCATGATAGCCACGTGATCAGTGCATGGTCAGTAAAGGGATCAGTGTATGATCAGCCACGTGATCAGTGCATGACCAGCCAAATGATCAGTGCATGATCAATTACGTGATCAGTGCATGATCAATTACGTGATCAGTGCATGATCAGTCATGTGACCAGTACATGGTTGCTACGTGATCATTGCATGATCAGCCACGTGAGCAGTGCATGATGGCCACGTGATCAGTGCATGATCAGTTTCGGGAGCAAAATATGATCAGCCACTTGATCAGTGCATGATAGCCACGTGATCAGTGCATGATCAATCACGTGATCAGTGTATGATCAGCCACGTGAACAGTGAATGCTCAGTCACGTGATCAGGGCCTGGGGAGCTGCGTGATTACTGTCTGCTCATCTGCTTGACAATTGCCAGCTGAGCTGCACGATTCCTGCCTGTCATCTCCTTGACAATTGCCACCTGTGCTGCGTAATTCCTGCCTGCTCATCTACTTGATTATTGCCAGCTGAGCAGCATGATTTCTCAGAGCTGAGTTCCATGATTATTGCCTGCTCACTGATTCCTGCCTACTCAGCTCTGTGTTCATTGCCTCCAGAGGCACATGATCAGTGTATGACACCAAACATGATCAGCACATGATCAGTCACATGATCAATGCATGATAATCCAGGTGATCAGTGCATGATCAATTATGTAACCATTGCATAATCAGTCACGTGACCAGTACATGTTATGTTAGCTACTTGATCATTGCAGGATCAGCCACGTGAGCACTTCATGATAGACACGTGATCAGTGCATGATCAGCTACGTGAGCAGTGTACCATCGGCTATGTGATCAGTGCATGATCAGACACGTGAACAGTGTATGATCAGCCACGTGATCAGTGCATGATCAGACATGTGAACAGTGTATGATCAGCCACGTGATTAGTGCATGATGCCTACGTGATCAGTTCATGATTAGTCACGTGATCTGTGCATGACCAGTCACGTGAAAAGTGTATGATCAGCCACGTGAACAGTGTATGATCAGCCACGTGATCAGTGCATTATAGCCACGTGATCATTGCATGATCAGTCAAGTGATCAGTGCGTGAACAGTCTCGTGATCAGTGCATGATCAGTCAGGTGACCAGTACATGATCAGTCACGTGAACAGTGCATGATCATTTACGTGATCTGTGCATGATCAGTCACGTGACCAGTATATGGTAGCTACCTGATCATTGCATGACCAGACACGTGAGCAGTGCATGATAGCCACGTGATCAGTGCATGATCAGTCACGTGATCAGTACATGATCAGTCACGTGAACAGTGCATGATCATTTACGTGATCTGTGCATGATGAGTCACATGACCAGGATATGGTAGCTACGTGATCATTGCATGACCAGCCATGTGAGCAGTGTATGATACCCATGTGATGTGTGCATGATCAGTTACGTGAGCAGAGTATGATTAGCCACGTGATCAGTGCATGAGTGACACATATTCAGTGCATGATCACTCACGTGACAGGTTTGTGATCAGCCACTTGAACAGTGCATGTTCAGCCACGTGATCAGTGCATGATAGCCACGTGATCAGTGCATGATCAGTTACGTGAGCAGTGTATGATCAGCCACGTGATCAGTGCATGATATCCAAGTGATCAGTGCATGTTCAATCACATGATCAGTGTATGAACAGCCACGTGAACAGTGCATGATCAGTCAGGTAATCTGTGCATGACCAGGCACGTGATCAGTGTATGACCAGCCAAGTGATCAGTGCATGATAGCCACGTGATCATTGCATGATCAGTCACGTGATCCGTGCATGATCAGTAACGTGATCATTATATGATCAGCCAAGTGATCAGTGCATGATCAGCCCCATGATCAGTGCATGATCAATTACATGATCAGTGCATGATCAGTCACGTGACCAGTACATAGTAGCTACGTGATCATTGCATGATCAGCCACGTGAGCCGTGCATGATAGCCACGAGATCAGTGCATGATCAGTAACGTAATCTGTGCATGACCAGGCACGTGATCAGTGTATGACCAGCCAAGTGATCAGTGCATGATAGCCACGTGATCAGTGCATGGTCAGTAAAGGGATCAGTGTATGATCAGCCACGTGATCAGTGCATGACCAGCCAAGTGATCAGTGCATGATCAATTACGTGATCAGTGCATGATCAATTACGTGATCAGTGCATGATCTGTCATGTGACCAGTACATGGTTGCTACGTGATCATTGCATGATCAGCCACGTGAGCAGTGCATGATGGCCACGTGATCAGTGCATGATCAGTTTTGGGAGAAAAATATGATCAGCCACTTGATCAGTGCATGATAGCCACGTGATCACTGCATGATCAATCACGTGATCAGTGTATGATCAGCCACGTGAACAGTGAATGCTCAGTCACGTGATCAGGGCCTGGGGAGCTGCGTGATTACTGTCTGCTCATCTGCTTGACAATTGCCAGCTGAGCTGCACGATTCCTGCCTGTCATCTCCTTGACAATTGCCACCTGTGCTGCGTAATTCCTGCCTGCTCATCTACTTGATTATTGCCAGCTGAGCAGCATGATTTCTCAGAGCTGAGTTCCATGATTATTGCATGCTCACTGATTCCTGCCTACTCAGCTCTGTGTTCATTGCCTCCAGAGGCACATGATCAGTGTATGACACCAAACATGATCAGCACATGATCAGTCACATGATCAATGCATGATAAGCCAGGTGATCAGTGCATGATCAATTACGTGATCAGTGCATGATCAGTCATGTGACCAGTACATGGTAGCTGCGTGATCATTGCATGATCAGCCAAGTTAGCAGTGCATGATACCCACGTGGTCAGTGCATGACCAGTCACATGATCATTGCATGATCAGCCACGTGAGCACTGCATGATACCCACGTGGTCAGTGCATGACCAGTCACGTGATCAGTGCATGATCAGTCATGAGACCAGTACATGGTAGCTACGTGATCATTGCATGATCAGCCACGTGATCAGTGCATGATCAGTTACCTGAGCAGTGTATGATCAGCCACGTGACAGTGCATGATCAGTCACGTGATACGTGTGTGATCAGCCACGTGATCAGTGCATGATATCCACGTGATCAGTGCATGAAAGCCACGTGATCAGTGCATGATCAGTCACGTGAACAGTGTATGATCTGCCACGGATCAATGCATGATCAATTACGTGATCAGTGCATGATCAGTCAAGTGACCAGTACATGGTAGCTATGTGATCATTGTATGATCAGCCACGTAAGCAGTGCATGATAGCCACGTGATCTGTGCATGATCAGTCAAGTGATCAGTGCATGATCAGTCACGTGATCAGTGCATGATCAATTATGTTACCATTGCATAATCAGTCACGTGACCAGTACATGTTATGTTAGCTACTTGATCATTGCAGGATCAGCCACGTGAGCACTTCATGATAGACACGTGATCAGTGCATGATCAGCTACGTGAGCAGTGTACCATCAGCTATGTGATCAGTGCATGATCAGACACGTGAACAGTGTATGATCAGCCACGTGATCAGTGCATGATCAGACATGTGAACAGTGTATGATCAGCCACGTGATCAGTGCATGATGCCTACGTGATCAGTTCATGATTAGTCACGTGATCTGTGCATGACCAGTCACGTGAACAGTGTATGATCAGCCACGTGATCAGTGCATTATAGCCACGTGATCATTGCATGATCAGTCAAGTGATCAGTGCGTGAACAGTCTCGTGATCAGTGCATGATCAGTCAGGTGACCAGTACATGATCAGTCACGTGAACAGTGCATGATCATTTACGTGATCTGTGCATGATCAGTCACGTGACCAGTATATGGTAGCTACCTGATCATTGCATGACCAGCCACGTGAGCAGTGTATGATACCCATGTGATGTGTGCATGATCAGTTACGTGAGCAGAGTATGATTAGCCACGTGATCAGTGCATGAGTGCCACATATTCAGTGCATGATCACTCACGTGACAGGTTTGTGATCAGCCACTTGAACAGTGCATGTTCAGCCACGTGATCAGTGCATGATAGCCACGTGATCAGTGCATGATCAGTTACGTGAGCAGTGTATGATCAGCCACGTGATCAGTGCATGATATCCAGTGATCAGTGCATGTTCAATCACGTGATCAGTGTATGAACAGCCACGTGAACAGTGCATGCTCAGTCACGTGATCAGAGCCTGCTGAGCTGCGTGATTACTGTCTGCTCATCTGCTTGACAATTGCCAGCTGAGCTGCACGATTCCTGCCTGTCATCTGCTTGACAATTGCCAGCTGTGCTGCGTAATTCCTGCGTGCTCAGCTGCTTGATTATTGCCAGCTGAGCAGCATGATTCCTCCCAGCTGAGTTCCATGATTATCGCCTGCTGACTGTTTGATTCGTGCCCACTCAGCTCTTTGTTTATTGCTTCCAGAGGCACATGATCAGTGTATGATAGCAAACATGATCAGCGCATGATCAATCACATGATGAGCGCCATTAAGTCACGTGATCACTACATGATAGTCATGTGATCAGTCCATGCTCAATCACGGTATCAGTGCATGATCAGCCACGTGATCAGTGCATGATAGCCAAGTGATCATTGCATGATGGCTACCTGATCAGTGCATGATCAGCCAGGTGATCAGTGCATGATAGCTACATGATCAGTTCATGATTAGTCACGTGATCTGTGCATGACCAGGCAGGTGATCAGTGTATGATCAGTCACGTGAACAGTGCATGATAGCCACGTGATCAGTGCATGATCCGTCACCTGATGGGTGTATGATCAGACACGTGACCGGTACATGTTAGCTACATGATCATTGCATGATCAGCAACGTGAGTAGTGCATGATAGCCACCTGATCAGTGCATGATCAGTCACGTGATCAGTGCATGATCAGTCAGGTAATCTGTGCATGACCAGGCACGTGATCAGTGTATGACCAGCCAAGTGATCAGTGCATGATAGCCACGTGATCATTGCATGATCAGTCACGTGATCCGTGCATGATCAGTAACGTGATCAGTATATGATCAGCCAAGTGATCAGTGCATGATCAGCCCCATGATCAATTACATGATCAGTGCATGATCAGTCACGTGACCAGTACATAGTAGCTACGTGATCATTGCATGATCAGCCACGTGAGCCGTGCATGATAGCCACGAGATCAGTGCATGATCAGTAACGTAATCTGTGCATGACCAGGCACGTGATCAGTGTATGACCAGCCAAGTGATCAGTGCATGATAGCCACGTGATCAGTGCATGGTCAGTAAAGGGATCAGTGTATGATCAGCCACGTGATCAGTGCATGACCAGCCAAATGATCAGTGCATGATCAATTACGTGATCAGTGCATGATCAATTTACGTGATCAGTGCATGATCAGTCATGTGACCAGTACATGGTTGCTACGTGATCATTGCATGATCAGCCACGTGAGCAGTGCATGATGGCCACGTGATCAGTGCATGATCAGTTTCGGGAGCAAAATATGATCAGCCACTTGATCAGTGCATGATAGCCACGTGATCAGTGCATGATCAATCACGTGATCAGTGTATGATCAGCCACGTGAACAGTGAATGCTCAGTCACGTGATCAGGGCCTGGGGAGCTGCGTGATTACTGTCTGCTCATCTGCTTGACAATTGCCAGCTGAGCTGCACGATTCCTGCCTGTCATCTCCTTGACAATTGCCACCTGTGCTGCGTAATTCCTGCCTGCTCATCTACTTGATTATTGCCAGCTGAGCAGCATGATTTCTCAGAGCTGAGTTCCATGATTATTGCCTGCTCACTGATTCCTGCCTACTCAGCTCTGTGTTCATTGCCTCCAGAGGCACATGATCAGTGTATGACACCAAACATGATCAGCACATGATCAGTCACATGATCAATGCATGATAATCCAGGTGATCAGTGCATGATCAATTATGTAACCATTGCATAATCAGTCACGTGACCAGTACATGTTATGTTAGCTACTGATCATTGCAGGATCAGCCACGTGAGCACTTCATGATAGACACGTGATCAGTGCATGATCAGCTACGTGAGCAGTGTACCATCGGCTATGTGATCAGTGCATGATCAGACACGTGAACAGTGTATGATCAGCCACGTGATCAGTGCATGATCAGACATGTGAACAGTGTATGATCAGCCACGTGATTAGTGCATGATGCCTACGTGATCAGTTCATGATTAGTCACGTGATCTGTGCATGACCAGTCACGTGAAAAGTGTATGATCAGCCACGTGAACAGTGTATGATCAGCCACGTGATCAGTGCATTATAGCCACGTGATCATTGCATGATCAGTCAAGTGATCAGTGCGTGAACAGTCTCGTGATCAGTGCATGATCAGTCAGGTGACCAGTACATGATCAGTCACGTGAACAGTGCATGATCATTTACGTGATCTGTGCATGATAGTCACGTGACCAGTATATGGTAGCTACCTGATCATTGCATGACCAGACACGTGAGCAGTGCATGATAGCCACGTGATCAGTGCATGATCAGTCACGTGATCAGTACATGATCAGTCACGTGAACAGTGCATGATCATTTACGTGATCTGTGCATGATGAGTCACATGACCAGGATATGGTAGCTACGTGATCATTGCATGACCAGCCATGTGAGCAGTGTATGATACCCATGTGATGTGTGCATGATCAGTTACGTGAGCAGAGTATGATTAGCCACGTGATCAGTGCATGAGTGACACATATTCAGTGCATGATCACTCACGTGACAGGTTTGTGATCAGCCACTTGAACAGTGCATGTTCAGCCACGTGATCAGTGCATGATAGCCACGTGATCAGTGCATGATCAGTTACGTGAGCAGTGTATGATCAGCCACGTGATCAGTGCATGATATCCAAGTGATCAGTGCATGTTCAATCACATGATCAGTGTATGAACAGCCACGTGAACAGTGCATGATCAGTCAGGTAATCTGTGCATGACCAGGCACGTGATCAGTGTATGACCAGCCAAGTGATCAGTGCATGATAGCCACGTGATCATTGCATGATCAGTCACGTGATCCGTGCATGATCAGTAACGTGATCATTATATGATCAGCCAAGTGATCAGTGCATGATCAGCCCCATGATCAGTGCATGATCAATTACATGATCAGTGCATGATCAGTCACGTGACCAGTACATAGTAGCTACGTGATCATTGCATGATCAGCCACGTGAGCCGTGCATGATAGCCACGAGATCAGTGCATGATCAGTAACGTAATCTGTGCATGACCAGGCACGTGATCAGTGTATGACCAGCCAAGTGATCAGTGCATGATAGCCACGTGATCAGTGCATGATCAGTAAAGTGATCAGTGTATGATCAGCCACGTGATCAGTGCATGACCAGCCAAGTGATCAGTGCATGATCAATTACGTGATCAGTGCATGATCAATTACGTGATCAGTGCATGATCTGTCATGTGACCAGTACATGGTTGCTACGTGATCATTGCATGATCAGCCACGTGAGCAGTGCATGATGGCCACGTGATCAGTGCATGATCAGTTTTTGGGAGAAAAATATGATCAGCCACTTGATCAGTGCATGATAGCCACGTGATCACTGCATGATCAATCACGTGATCAGTGTATGATCAGCCACGTGAACAGTGAATGCTCAGTCACGTGATCAGGGCCTGGGGAGCTGCGTGATTACTGTCTGCTCATCTGCTTGACAATTGCCAGCTGAGCTGCACGATTCCTGCCTGTCATCTCCTTGACAATTGCCACCTGTGCTGCGTAATTCCTGCCTGCTCATCTACTTGATTATTGCCAGCTGAGCAGCATGATTTCTCAGAGCTGAGTTCCATGATTATTGCATGCTCACTGATTCCTGCCTACTCAGCTCTGTGTTCATTGCCTCCAGAGGCACATGATCAGTGTATGACACCAAAACATGATCAGCACATGATCAGTCACATGATCAATGCATGATAAGCCAGGTGATCAGTGCATGATCAATTACGTGATCAGTGCATGATCAGTCATGTGACCAGTACATGGTAGCTGCGTGATCATTGCATGATCAGCCAAGTTAGCAGTGCATGATACCCACGTGGTCAGTGCATGACCAGTCACATGATCATTGCATGATCAGCCACGTGAGCACTGCATGATACCCACGTGGTCAGTGCATGACCAGTCACGTGATCAGTGCATGATCAGTCATGAGACCAGTACATGGTAGCTACGTGATCATTGCATGATCAGCCACGTGATCAGTGCATGATCAGTACCTGAGCAGTGTATGATCAGCCACGTGACAGTGCATGATCAGTCACGTGATACGTGTGTGATCAGCCACGTGATCAGTGCATGATATCCACGTGATCAGTGCATGAAAGCCACGTGATCAAGTGCATGATCAGTCACGTGAACAGTGTATGATCTGCCACGGATCAATGCATGATCAATTACGTGATCAGTGCATGATCAGTCAAGTGACCAGTACATGGTAGCTATGTGATCATTGTATGATCAGCCACGTAAGCAGTGCATGATAGCCACGTGATCTGTGCATGATCAGTCAAGTGATCAGTGCATGATCAGTCACGTGATCAGTGCATGATCAATTATGTTACCATTGCATAATCAGTCACGTGACCAGTACATGTTATGTTAGCTACTTGATCATTGCAGGATCAGCCACGTGAGCACTTCATGATAGACACGTGATCAGTGCATGATCAGCTACGTGAGCAGTGTACCATCAGCTATGTGATCAGTGCATGATCAGACACGTGAACAGTGTATGATCAGCCACGTGATCAGTGCATGATCAGACATGTGAACAGTGTATGATCAGCCACGTGATCAGTGCATGATGCCTACGTGATCAGTTCATGATTAGTCACGTGATCTGTGCATGACCAGTCACGTGAACAGTGTATGATCAGCCACGTGATCAGTGCATTATAGCCACGTGATCATTGCATGATCAGTCAAGTGATCAGTGCGTGAACAGTCTCGTGATCAGTGCATGATCAGTCAGGTGACCAGTACATGATCAGTCACGTGAACAGTGCATGATCATTTACGTGATCTGTGCATGATCAGTCACGTGACCAGTATATGGTAGCTACCTGATCATTGCATGACCAGCCACGTGAGCAGTGTATGATACCCATGTGATGTGTGCATGATCAGTTACGTGAGCAGAGTATGATTAGCCACGTGATCAGTGCATGAGTGCCACATATTCAGTGCATGATCACTCACGTGACAGGTTTGTGATCAGCCACTTGAACAGTGCATGTTCAGCCACGTGATCAGTGCATGATAGCCACGTGATCAGTGCATGATCAGTTTACGTGAGCAGTGTATGATCAGCCACGTGATCAGTGCATGATATCCAAGTGATCAGTGCATGTTCAATCACGTGATCAGTGTATGAACAGCCACGTGAACAGTGCATGCTCAGTCACGTGATCAGAGCCTGCTGAGCTGCGTGATTACTGTCTGCTCATCTGCTTGACAATTGCCAGCTGAGCTGCACGATTCCTGCCTGTCATCTGCTTGACAATTGCCAGCTGTGCTGCGTAATTCCTGCGTGCTCAGCTGCTTGATTATTGCCAGCTGAGCAGCATGATTCCTCCCAGCTGAGTTCCATGATTATCGCCTGCTGACTGTTTGATTCGTGCCCACTCAGCTCTTTGTTTATTGCTTCCAGAGGCACATGATCAGTGTATGATAGCAAACATGATCAGCGCATGATCAATCACATGATGAGCGCCATTAAGTCACGTGATCACTACATGATAGTCATGTGATCAGTCCATGCTCAATCACGGTATCAGTGCATGATCAGCCACGTGATCAGTGCATGATAGCCAAGTGATCATTGCATGATGGCTACCTGATCAGTGCATGATCAGCCAGGTGATCAGTGCATGATAGCTACATGATCAGTTCATGATTAGTCACGTGATCTGTGCATGACCAGGCAGGTGATCAGTGTATGATCAGTCACGTGAACAGTGCATGATAGCCACGTGATCAGTGCATGATCCGTCACCTGATGGGTGTATGATCAGACACGTGACCGGTACATGTTAGCTACATGATCATTGCATGATCAGCAACGTGAGTAGTGCATGATAGCCACCTGATCAGTGCATGATCAGTCACGTGATCAGTGCATGATCAGTCAGGTAATCTGTGCATGACCAGGCACGTGATCAGTGTATGACCAGCCAAGTGATCAGTGCATGATAGCCACGTGATCATTGCATGATCAGTCACGTGATCCGTGCATGATCAGTAACGTGATCAGTATATGATCAGCCAAGTGATCAGTGCATGATCAGCCCCATGATCAGTGCATGATCAATTACATGATCAGTGCATGATCAGTCACGTGACCAGTACATAGTAGCTACGTGATCATTGCATGATCAGCCACATGAGCCGTGCATGATAGCCACGAGATCAGTGCATGATCAGTAACGTAATCTGTGCATGACCAGGCACGTGATCAGTGTATGACCAGCCAAGTGATCAGTGCATGATAGCCACGTGATCAGTGCATGGTCAGTAAAGGGATCAGTGTATGATCAGCCACGTGATCAGTGCATGACCAGCCAAATGATCAGTGCATGATCAATTACGTGATCAGTGCATGATCAATTACGTGATCAGTGCATGATCAGTCATGTGACCAGTACATGGTTGCTACGTGATCATTGCATGATCAGCCACGTGAGAAGTGCATGATGGCCACGTGATCAGTGCATGATCAGTTTCGGGAGCAAAATATGATCAGCCACTTGATCAGTGCATGATAGCCACGTGATCACTGCATGATCAATCACGTGATCAGTGTATGATCAGCCACGTGAACAGTGAATGCTCAGTCACGTGATCAGGGCCTGGGGAGCTGCGTGATTACTGTCTGCTCATCTGCTTGACAATTGCCAGCTGAGCTGCACGATTCCTGCCTGTCATCTCCTTGACAATTGCCACCTGTGCTGCGTAATTCCTGCCTGCTCATCTACTTGATTATTGCCAGCTGAGCAGCATGATTTCTCAGAGCTGAGTTCCATGATTATTGCCTGCTCACTGATTCCTGCCTACTCAGCTCTGTGTTCATTGCCTCCAGAGGCACATGATCAGTGTATGACACCAAACATGATCAGCACATGATCAGTCACATGATCAAAGCATGATAATCCAGGTGATCAGTGCATGATCAATTACGTGATCAGTGCATGATCAGTCATGTGACCAGTACATGGTAGCTGCGTGATCATTGCATGATCAGCCAAGTTAGCAGTGCATGATACCCACGTGGTCAGTGCATGACCAGTCACATGATCATTGCATGAGCAGTCATGAGACCAGTACATGGTAGCTACGTGATCATTGCATGATCAGCCACGTGATCAGTGCATGATCAGTTACCTGAGCAGTGTATGATCAGCCACGTGATCAGTGCATGATCAGTCATGTGATACGTGTGTCATCAGCCACGTGATCAGTGCATGATATCCACGTGATCAGTGCATGATAGCCACGTGATCAGTGCATGATCAGTCACGTGAACAGTGTATGATCTGCCACGGATCAATGCATGATCAATTACGTGATCAGTGCATGATCAGTCCAAGTGACCAGTACATGGTAGCTATGTGATCATTGTATGATCAGCCACGTAAGCAGTGCATGATAGCCACGTGATCAGTGCATGATCAGCCCCATGATCAATTACATGATCAGTGCATGATCAGTCACGTGACCAGTACATAGTAGCTACGTGATCATTGCATGATCAGCCACGTGAGCCGTGCATGATAGCCACGAGATCAGTGCATGATCAGTAACGTAATCTGTGCATGACCAGGCACGTGATCAGTGTATGACCAGCCAAAGTGATCAGTGCATGATAGCCACGTGATCAGTGCATGGTCAGTAAAGGGATCAGTGTATGATCAGCCACGTGATCAGTGCATGACCAGCCAAATGATCAGTGCATGATCAATTACGTGATCAGTGCATGATCAATTACGTGATCAGTGCATGATCAGTCATGTGACCAGTACATGGTTGCTACGTGATCATTGCATGATCAGCCACGTGAGCAGTGCATGATGGCCACGTGATCAGTGCATGATCAGTTTCGGGAGCAAAATATGATCAGCCACTTGATCAGTGCATGATAGCCACGTGATCAGTGCATGATCAATCACGTGATCAGTGTATGATCAGCCACGTGAACAGTGAATGCTCAGTCACGTGATCAGGGCCTGGGGAGCTGCGTGATTACTGTCTGCTCATCTGCTTGACAATTGCCAGCTGAGCTGCACGATTCCTGCCTGTCATCTCCTTGACAATTGCCACCTGTGCTGCGTAATTCCTGCCTGCTCATCTACTTGATTATTGCCAGCTGAGCAGCATGATTTCTCAGAGCTGAGTTCCATGATTATTGCCTGCTCACTGATTCCTGCCTACTCAGCTCTGTGTTCATTGCCTCCAGAGGCACATGATCAGTGTATGACACCAAACATGATCAGCACATGATCAGTCACATGATCAATGCATGATAATCCAGGTGATCAGTGCATGATCAATTATGTAACCATTGCATAATCAGTCACGTGACCAGTACATGTTATGTTAGCTACTTGATCATTGCAGGATCAGCCACGTGAGCACTTCATGATAGACACGTGATCAGTGCATGATCAGCTACGTGAGCAGTGTACCATCGGCTATGTGATCAGTGCATGATCAGACACGTGAACAGTGTATGATCAGCCACGTGATCAGTGCATGATCAGACATGTGAACAGTGTATGATCAGCCACGTGATTAGTGCATGATGCCTACGTGATCAGTTCATGATTAGTCACGTGATCTGTGCATGACCAGTCACGTGAAAAGTGTATGATCAGCCACGTGAACAGTGTATGATCAGCCACGTGATCAGTGCATTATAGCCACGTGATCATTGCATGATCAGTCAGTGATCAGTGCGTGAACAGTCTCGTGATCAGTGCATGATCAGTCAGGTGACCAGTACATGATCAGTCACGTGAACAGTGCATGATCATTTACGTGATCTGTGCATGATCAGTCACGTGACCAGTATATGGTAGCTACCTGATCATTGCATGACCAGACACGTGAGCAGTGCATGATAGCCACGTGATCAGTGCATGATCAGTCACGTGATCAGTACATGATCAGTCACGTGAACAGTGCATGATCATTTACGTGATCTGTGCATGATGAGTCACATGACCAGGATATGGTAGCTACGTGATCATTGCATGACCAGCCATGTGAGCAGTGTATGATACCCATGTGATGTGTGCATGATCAGTTACGTGAGCAGAGTATGATTAGCCACGTGATCAGTGCATGAGTGACACATATTCAGTGCATGATCACTCACGTGACAGGTTTGTGATCAGCCACTTGAACAGTGCATGTTCAGCCACGTGATCAGTGCATGAATAGCCACGTGATCAGTGCATGATCAGTTACGTGAGCAGTGTATGATCAGCCACGTGATCAGTGCATGATATCCAAGTGATCAGTGCATGTTCAATCACATGATCAGTGTATGAACAGCCACGTGAACAGTGCATGATCAGTCAGGTAATCTGTGCATGACCAGGCACGTGATCAGTGTATGACCAGCCAAGTGATCAGTGCATGATAGCCACGTGATCATTGCATGATCAGTCACGTGATCCGTGCATGATCAGTAACGTGATCATTATATGATCAGCCAAGTGATCAGTGCATGATCAGCCCCATGATCAGTGCATGATCAATTACATGATCAGTGCATGATCAGTCACGTGACCAGTACATAGTAGCTACGTGATCATTGCATGATCAGCCACGTGAGCCGTGCATGATAGCCACGAGATCAGTGCATGATCAGTAACGTAATCTGTGCATGACCAGGCACGTGATCAGTGTATGACCAGCCAAGTGATCAGTGCATGATAGCCACGTGATCAGTGCATGATCAGTAAAGTGATCAGTGTATGATCAGCCACGTGATCAGTGCATGACCAGCCAAGTGATCAGTGCATGATCAATTACGTGATCAGTGCATGATCAATTACGTGATCAGTGCATGATCTGTCATGTGACCAGTACATGGTTGCTACGTGATCATTGCATGATCAGCCACGTGAGCAGTGCATGATGGCCACGTGATCAGTGCATGATCAGTTTTGGGAGAAAATATGATCAGCCACTTGATCAGTGCATGATAGCCACGTGATCACTGCATGATCAATCACGTGATCAGTGTATGATCAGCCACGTGAACAGTGAATGCTCAGTCACGTGATCAGGGCCTGGGGAGCTGCGTGATTACTGTCTGCTCATCTGCTTGACAATTGCCAGCTGAGCTGCACGATTCCTGCCTGTCATCTCCTTGACAATTGCCACCTGTGCTGCGTAATTCCTGCCTGCTCATCTACTTGATTATTGCCAGCTGAGCAGCATGATTTCTCAGAGCTGAGTTCCATGATTATTGCATGCTCACTGATTCCTGCCTACTCAGCTCTGTGTTCATTGCCTCCAGAGGCACATGATCAGTGTATGACACCAAACATGATCAGCACATGATCAGTCACATGATCAATGCATGATAAGCCAGGTGATCAGTGCATGATCAATTACGTGATCAGTGCATGATCAGTCATGTGACCAGTACATGGTAGCTGCGTGATCATTGCATGATCAGCCAAGTTAGCAGTGCATGATACCCACGTGGTCAGTGCATGACCAGTCACATGATCATTGCATGATCAGCCACGTGAGCACTGCATGATACCCACGTGGTCAGTGCCATGACCAGTCACGTGATCAGTGCATGATCAGTCATGAGACCAGTACATGGTAGCTACGTGATCATTGCATGATCAGCCACGTGGATCAGTGCATGATCAGTTACCTGAGCAGTGTATGATCAGCCACGTGACAGTGCATGATCATCACGTGATACGTGTGTGATCAGCCACGTGATCAGTGCATGATATCCACGTGATCAGTGCATGAAAGCCACGTGATCAGTGCATGATCAGTCACGTGAACAGTGTATGATCTGCCACGGATCAATGCATGATCAATTACGTGATCAGTGCATGATCAGTCAAGTGACCAGTACATGGTAGCTATGTGATCATTGTATGATCAGCCACGTAAGCAGTGCATGATAGCCACGTGATCTGTGCATGATCAGTCAAGTGATCAGTGCATGATCAGTCACGTGATCAGTGCATGATCAATTATGTTACCATTGCATAATCAGTCACGTGACCAGTACATGTTATGTTAGCTACTTGATCATTGCAGGATCAGCCACGTGAGCACTTCATGATAGACACGTGATCAGTGCATGA
This sequence comes from Bos taurus, assembly GCF_002263795.3. Classification (NCBI taxonomy): domain Eukaryota; kingdom Metazoa; phylum Chordata; class Mammalia; order Artiodactyla; family Bovidae; genus Bos; species Bos taurus. The sequence goes on along the minus strand of NW_020192074.1, from coordinate 44,702 downwards.
TCAGCTACGTGAGCAGTGTACCATCAGCTATGTGATCAGTGCATGATCAGACACGTGAACAGTGTATGATCAGCCACGTGATCAGTGCATGATCAGACATGTGAACAGTGTATGATCAGCCACGTGATCAGTGCATGATGCCTACGTGATCAGTTCATGATTAGTCACGTGATCTGTGCATGACCAGTCACGTGAACAGTGTATGATCAGCCACGTGATCAGTGCATTATAGCCACGTGATCATTGCATGATCAGTCAAGTGATCAGTGCGTGAACAGTCTCGTGATCAGTGCATGATCAGTCAGGTGACCAGTACATGATCAGTCACGTGAACAGTGCATGATCATTTACGTGATCTGTGCATGATCAGTCACGTGACCAGTATATGGTAGCTACCTGATCATTGCATGACCAGCCACGTGAGCAGTGTATGATACCCATGTGATGTGTGCATGATCAGTTACGTGAGCAGAGTATGATTAGCCACGTGATCAGTGCATGAGTGCCACATATTCAGTGCATGATCACTCACGTGACAGGTTTGTGATCAGCCACTTGAACAGTGCATGTTCAGCCACGTGATCAGTGCATGATAGCCACGTGATCAGTGCATGATCAGTTACGTGAGCAGTGTATGATCAGCCACGTGATCAGTGCATGATATCCAAGTGATCAGTGCATGTTCAATCACGTGATCAGTGTATGAACAGCCACGTGAACAGTGCATGCTCAGTCACGTGATCAGAGCCTGCTGAGCTGCGTGATTACTGTCTGCTCATCTGCTTGACAATTGCCAGCTGAGCTGCACGATTCCTGCCTGTCATCTGCTTGACAATTGCCAGCTGTGCTGCGTAATTCCTGCGTGCTCAGCTGCTTGATTATTGCCAGCTGAGCAGCATGATTCCTCCCAGCTGAGTTCCATGATTATCGCCTGCTGACTGTTTGATTCGTGCCCACTCAGCTCTTTGTTTATTGCTTCCAGAGGCACATGATCAGTGTATGATAGCAAACATGATCAGCGCATGATCAATCACATGATGAGCGCCATTAAGTCACGTGATCACTACATGATAGTCATGTGATCAGTCCATGCTCAATCACGGTATCAGTGCATGATCAGCCACGTGATCAGTGCATGATAGCCAAGTGATCATTGCATGATGGCTACCTGATCAGTGCATGATCAGCCAGGTGATCAGTGCATGATAGCTACATGATCAGTTCATGATTAGTCACGTGATCTGTGCATGACCAGGCAGGTGATCAGTGTATGATCAGTCACGTGAACAGTGCATGATAGCCACGTGATCAGTGCATGATCCGTCACCTGATGGTGTATGATCAGACACGTGACCGGTACATGTTAGCTACATGATCATTGCATGATCAGCAACGTGAGTAGTGCATGATAGCCACCTGATCAGTGCATGATCAGTCACGTGATCAGTGCATGATCAGTCAGGTAATCTGTGCATGACCAGGCACGTGATCAGTGTATGACCAGCCAAGTGATCAGTGCATGATAGCCACGTGATCATTGCATGATCAGTCACGTGATCCGTGCATGATCAGTAACGTGATCAGTATATGATCAGCCAAGTGATCAGTGCATGATCAGCCCCATGATCAATTACATGATCAGTGCATGATCAGTCACGTGACCAGTACATAGTAGCTACGTGATCATTGCATGATCAGCCACGTGAGCCGTGCATGATAGCCACGAGATCAGTGCATGATCAGTAACGTAATCTGTGCATGACCAGGCACGTGATCAGTGTATGACCAGCCAAGTGATCAGTGCATGATAGCCACGTGATCAGTGCATGGTCAGTAAAGGGATCAGTGTATGATCAGCCACGTGATCAGTGCATGACCAGCCAAATGATCAGTGCATGATCAATTACGTGATCAGTGCATGATCAATTACGTGATCAGTGCATGATCAGTCATGTGACCAGTACATGGTTGCTACGTGATCATTGCATGATCAGCCACGTGAGCAGTGCATGATGGCCACGTGATCAGTGCATGATCAGTTTCGGGAGCAAAATATGATCAGCCACTTGATCAGTGCATGATAGCCACGTGATCAGTGCATGATCAATCACGTGATCAGTGTATGATCAGCCACGTGAACAGTGAATGCTCAGTCACGTGATCAGGGCCTGGGGAGCTGCGTGATTACTGTCTGCTCATCTGCTTGACAATTGCCAGCTGAGCTGCATGATTCCTGCCTGTCATCTCCTTGACAATTGCCACCTGTGCTGCGTAATTCCTGCCTGCTCATCTACTTGATTATTGCCAGCTGAGCAGCATGATTTCTCAGAGCTGAGTTCCATGATTATTGCCTGCTCACTGATTCCTGCCTACTCAGCTCTGTGTTCATTGCCTCCAGAGGCACATGATCAGTGTATGACACCAAACATGATCAGCACATGATCAGTCACATGATCAATGCATGATAATCCAGGTGATCAGTGCATGATCAATTATGTAACCATTGCATAATCAGTCACGTGACCAGTACATGTTATGTTAGCTACTTGATCATTGCAGGATCAGCCACGTGAGCACTTCATGATAGACACGTGATCAGTGCATGATCAGCTACGTGAGCAGTGTACCATCGGCTATGTGATCAGTGGCATGATCAGACACGTGAACAGTGTATGATCAGCCACGTGATCAGTGCATGATCAGACATGTGAACAGTGTATGATCAGCCACGTGATTAGTGCATGATGCCTACGTGATCAGTTCATGATTAGTCACGTGATCTGTGCATGACCAGTCACGTGAAAAGTGTATGATCAGCCACGTGAACAGTGTATGATCAGCCACGTGATCAGTGCATTATAGCCACGTGATCATTGCATGATCAGTCAAGTGATCAGTGCGTGAACAGTCTCGTGATCAGTGCATGATCAGTCAGGTGACCAGTACATGATCAGTCACGTGAACAGTGCATGATCATTTACGTGATCTGTGCATGATTAGTCACGTGACCAGTATATGGTAGCTACCTGATCATTGCATGACCAGACACGTGAGCAGTGCATGATAGCCACGTGATCAGTGCATGATCAGTCACGTGATCAGTACATGATCAGTCACGTGAACAGTGCATGATCATTTACGTGATCTGTGCATGATGAGTCACATGACCAGGATATGGTAGCTACGTGATCATTGCATGACCAGCCATGTGAGCAGTGTATGATACCCATGTGATGTGTGCATGATCAGTTACGTGAGCAGAGTATGATTAGCCACGTGATCAGTGCATGAGTGACACATATTCAGTGCATGATCACTCACGTGACAGGTTTGTGATCAGCCACTTGAACAGTGCATGTTCAGCCACGTGATCAGTGCATGATAGCCACGTGATCAGTGCATGATCAGTTACGTGAGCAGTGTATGATCAGCCACGTGATCAGTGCATGATATCCAAGTGATCAGTGCATGTTCAATCACATGATCAGTGTATGAACAGCCACGTGAACAGTGCATGAATCAGTCAGGTAATCTGTGCATGACCAGGCACGTGATCAGTGTATGACCAGCCAAGTGATCAGTGCATGATAGCCACGTGATCATTGCATGATCAGTCACGTGATCCGTGCATGATCAGTAACGTGATCATTATATGATCAGCCAAGTGATCAGTGCATGATCAGCCCCATGATCAGTGCATGATCAATTACATGATCAGTGCATGATCAGTCACGTGACCAGTACATAGTAGCTACGTGATCATTGCATGATCAGCCACGTGAGCCGTGCATGATAGCCACGAGATCAGTGCATGATCAGTACGTAATCTGTGCATGACCAGGCACGTGATCAGTGTATGACCAGCCAAGTGATCAGTGCATGATAGCCACGTGATCAGTGCATGGTCAGTAAAGGGATCAGTGTATGATCAGCCACGTGATCAGTGCATGACCAGCCAAGTGATCAGTGCATGATCAATTACGTGATCAGTGCATGATCAATTACGTGATCAGTGCATGATCTGTCATGTGACCAGTACATGGTTGCTACGTGATCATTGCATGATCAGCCACGTGAGCAGTGCATGATAGCCACGTGATCAGTGCATGGTCAGTAAAGGGATCAGTGTATGATCAGCCACGTGATCAGTGCATGACCAGCCAAAATGATCAGTGCATGATCAATTACGTGATCAGTGCATGATCAAATTACGTGATCAGTGCATGATCAGTCATGTGACCAGTACATGGTTGCTACGTGATCATTGCATGATCAGCCACGTGAGCAGTGCATGATGGCCACGTGATCAGTGCATGATCAGTTTCGGGAGCAAAATATGATCAGCCACTTGATCAGTGCATGATAGCCACGTGATCACTGCATGATCAATCACGTGATCAGTGTATGATCAGCCACGTGAACAGTGAATGCTCAGTCACGTGATCAGGGCCTGGGGAGCTTGCGTGATTACTGTCTGCTCATCTGCTTGACAATTGCCAGCTGAGCTGCAACGATTCCTGCCTGTCATCTCCTTGACAATTGCCACCTGTGCTGCGTAATTCCTGCCTGCTCATCTACTTGATTATTGCCAGCTGAGCAGCATGATTTCTCAGAGCTGAGTTCCATGATTATTGCCTGCTCACGATTCCTGCCTACTCAGCTCTGTGTTCATTGCCTCCAGAGGCAATGATCAGTGTATGACACAAACATGATCAGCACATGATCAGTCACATGATCAATGCATGATAAGCCAGGTGATCAGTGCATGATCAATTACGTGATCAGTGCATGATCATCATGTGACCAGTACATGGTAGCTGCGTGATCATTGCATGATCAGCCAAGTTAGCAGTGCATGATACCCACGTGGTCAGTGCATGACCGTCACATGATCATTGCATGATCAGCCACGTGAGCACTGCATGATACCCACGTGTTCAGTGCATGACCATTCACGTGATCAGTGCATGATCAGTCATGAGACCAGTACATGGTAGCTACGTGATCATTGCATGATCAGCCACGTGATCAGTGCATGATCAGTTACCTGAGCAGTGTATGATCAGCCACGTGACAGTGCATGATCAGTCACGTGATACGTGTGTGATCAGCCACGTGATCAGTGCATGATATCCACGTGATCAGTGCATGAAAGCCACGTGATCAGTGCATGATCAGTCACGTGACAGTGTATGATCTGCCACGGATCAATGCATGATCAATTACGTGATCAGTGCATGATCAGTTCAAGTGACCAGTACATGGTAGCTATGTGATCATTGTATGATCAGCCACGTAAGCAGTGCATGATAGCCACGTGATCTGTGCATGATCAGTCAAGTGATCAGTGCATGATCAGTCACGTGATCAGTGCATGATCAATTATGTTACCATTGCATAATCAGTCAGTGACCAGTACATGTTATGTTAGCTACTTGATCATTGCAGGATCAGCCACGTGAGCACTTCATGATAGACACGTGATCAGTGCATGATCAGCTACGTGAGCAGTGTACCATCAGCTATGTGATCAGTGCATGATCAGACACGTGAACAGTGTATGATCAGCCACGTGATCAGTGCATGATCAGACATGTGAACAGTGTATGATCAGCCACGTGATCAGTGCATGATGCCTACGTGATCAGTTCATGATTAGTCACGTGATCTGTGCATGACCAGTCACGTGAACAGTGTATGATCAGCCACGTGATCAGTGCACTTATAGCCACGTGATCATTGCATGATTCAGGTCAAGTGATCAGTTGCGTGAACAGTCCTCGTGATCAGTGCATGATCAGTATCAGGTACCAGCTACATGATCAGTCCACGTCGAACATGCATGATCATTTACCGTGATCTGTGCATGATCAGTCACGTTGACCAGTATATGGTAGGCTACCCTGACATTGCATGACCACCCACGTGAGCAGTGTATGATACCCATGGTGATAGTGTGCATGATCAGTTACGTGAGCAGAGTATGATTAGCCACGTGATTCAGTGCATGAGTGCCACATATTCAGTGCATGATCACTCACGTGACAGGTTGTGATCAGCCATTTTCTTGAACAGTGGCATTGTTCAGGCCACGTGATCAGTGCATGATAGCCACGTGATCAGTGCATGATCAGTTTACGTGAGGCAGTGTATGATCAGCCACGTGATCAGTGCATGATATCCAAGTGATCAGTGCATGTTCAATCACGTGATCAGTGTATGAACAGCCAACGTGAACAGTGCATGCTCAGTCACCGTGATCAGAAGCCTGCTGAGCTGCGTGATTACTGTCTGCTCATCTGCTTGACAATTGCCAGCTGAGCTGCACGATTCCTGCCTGTCATCTGCTTGACAATTGCCAGCTGTGCTGCGTAATTCCTGCGTGCTCAGCTGCTTGATTATTGCAGCTGAGCAGCATGATTCCTCCCAGCTGAGTTCCATGATTATCGCCTGCTGACTGTTTTGATTCGTGCCCACTCAGCTCTTTGTTTATTGCTTCCAGAGGCACATGATCAGTGTATGATAGCAAACATGATCAGCGCATGATCAATCACATGATGAGCGCCATTAAGTCACGTGATCACTACATGATAGTCATGTGATCAGTCCATGCTCAATCACGGTATCAGTGCATGATCAAGCCACGTGATCAGTGCATGATAGCCAAGTGATCATTGCATGATGGCTACCTGATCAGTGCATGATCAGCCAGGTGATCAGTGCATGATAGCTACATGATCAGTTCATGATTAGTCACGTGACTGTGCATGACCAGGCAGGTGATCAGTGTATGATCAGTCACGTGAACAGTGCATGATAGCCACGTGATCAGTGCATGATCCGTCACCTGATGGGTGTATGAATCAGACACGTGACCGGTACATGTTAGCTACATGATCATTGCATGATCAGCAACGTGAGTAGTGCATGATAGCCACCTGATCAGTGCATGATCAGTCACGTGATCAGTGCATGATCAGTCAGGTAATCTGTGCATGACCAGGCACGTGATCAGTGTATGACCAGCCAAGTGATCAGTGCATGATAGCCACGTGATCATTGCATGATCAGTCACGTGATCCGTGCATGATAGTAACGTGATCAGTATATGATCAGCCAAGTGATCAGTGCATGATCAGCCCCATGATCAGTGCATGATCAATTACATGATCAGTGCATGATCAGTCACGTGACCAGTACATAGTAGCTACGTGATCATTGCATGATCAGCCACATGAGCCGTGCATGATAGCCACGGATCAGTGCATGATCAGTAACGTAAATCTGTGCATGACCAAGGCACGTGATCAGTGTATGACCAGCCAAGTGATCAGTGCATGATAGCCACGTGATCAGTGCATGGTCAGTAAAGGATCAGTGTATGATCAGCCACGTGATCAGTGCATGACCAGCCAAATGATCAGTGCATGATCAATTACGTGATCAGTGCATGATCAATTACGTGATCAGTGCATGATCAGTCATGTGACCAGTACATGGTTGCTACGTGATCATTGCATGATCAGCCACGTGAGAAGTGCATGATGGCCACGTGATCAGTGCATGATCAGTTTCGGGAGCAAAATATGATCAGCCACTTGATCAGTGCATGATAGCCACGTGATCACTGCATGATCAATCACGTGATCAGTGTATGATCAGCCACGTGAACAGTGAATGCTCAGTCACGTGATCAGGGCCTGGGGAGCTGCGTGATTACTGTCTGCTCATCTGCTTGACAATTGCCAGCTGAGCTGCACGATTCCTGCCTGTCATCTCCTTGACAATTGCCACCTGTGCTGCGTAATTCCTGCCTGCTCATCTACTTGATTATTGCCAGCTGAGCAGCATGATTTTCAGAGCTGAGTTCCATGATTATTGCCTGCTCACTGATTCCTGGCCTACTCAGCTCTGTGTTCATTGCCTCCAGAGGCACATGATCAGTGTATGACACCAAACATGATCAGCACATGATCAGTCACATGATCAAAGCATGATAATCCAGGTGATCAGTGCATGACTCAATTACGTGATCAGTGCATGATCAGTCATGTGGACCAGTACATGGTAGCTGCGTGATCATTGCATGATCAGCCAAGTTAGCAGTGCATGATACCCACGTGGTCAGTGCATGACCAGTCACATGATCATTGCATGACAGTCATGAGACCAGTACATGGTAGCTACGTGATCATTGCATGATCAAGCCACGTGATCAGTGCATGATCAGTTACCTGAGCAGTGTATGATCAGCCACGTGATCAGTGCCATGATCAGTCATGTGATACGTGTGTCATCAGCCACGTGATCAGTGCATGATATCCACTGTGATCAGTGCATGATAGGCCACGTGATCAGTGCATGATCAGTCACGTGAACAGTGTATGATCTGCCACGGATCAATGCATGATCAATTACGTGATCAGTGCATGATCAGTCAAGTGACCAGTACATGGGTAGCTATGTGATCATTGTATGATCAGCCACGTAAGCAGTGCATGATAGCCACGTGATCAGTGCATGATCAGCCCCATGATCAATTACATGATCAGTGCATGATCAGTCACGTGACCAGTACATAGTAGCTACGTGATCATTGCATGATCAGCCACGTGAAGCCGTGCATTGATAGCCACGAGATCAGTGCATGATCAGTAACGTAATCTGTGCATGACCAGGCACGTGATCAGTGTATGACCAGCCAAGTGATCAGTGCATGATAGCCACGTGATCAGTGCATGGTCAGTAAAGGGATCAGTGTATGATCAGCCACGTGATCAGTGCATGACCAGCCAATGATCAGTGCATGATCAATTACGTGATCAGTGCATGATCAATTACGTGATCAGTGCATGATCAGTCATGTGACCAGTACATGGTTGCTACGTGATCATTGCATGATCAGCCACGTGAGCAGTGCATGATGGCCACGTGATCAGTGCATGATCAGTTTCGGGAGCAAAATATGATCAGCCACTTGATCAGTGCATGATAGCCACGTGATCAGTGGCATGATCAATCACGTGATCAGTGTATGATCAGCCACGTGAACAGTGAATGCTCAGTCACGTGATCAGGGCCTGGGGAGCTGCGTGATTACTGTCTGCTCATCTGCTTGACAATTGCCAGCTGAGCTGCACGATTCCTGCCTGTCATCTCCTTGACAATTGCCACCTGTGCTGCGTAATTCCTGCCTGCTCATCTACTTGATTATTGCCAGCTGAGCAGCATGATTTTCTCAGAGCTGAAGTTCCATGATTATTGGCCTGCTCACTGATTCCTGCCTACTCAGCTCTGTGTTCATTGCCTCCAGAGCACATGATCAGTGTATGACACCAAACATGATCAGCACTGATCAGTCACATGATCAATGCATGATAATCCAGGTGATCAGTGCATGATCAATTATGGTAACCATTGCATAATCAGTCACGTGACCAGTACATGTTATGTTAGCTACTTGATCATTGCAGATCAGCCCACGTGAAGCACTTCATGATAGACACGTATCAGTGCATGATCAAGCTACGTGAGCAGTGTACCATCGGCTATGTGATCAGGTGCATGATCAGACACGTGAACAGTGTATGATCAGCCACGTGATCAGTGCATGATCAGACATGTGAACAGTGTATGATCAGCCACGTGATTAGTGCATGATGCCTACGTGATCAGTTCATGATTAGTCACGGTGATCTGTGCATGACCAGTCACGTGAAAAGTGTATGATCAGCCACGTGAACAGTGTATGATCAGCCACGTGATCAGTGCATTATAGCCACGTGATCATTGCATGATCAGTCAAGTGATCAGTGCGTGAACAGTCTCGTGATCAGTGCATGATCAGTCAGGTGACCAGTACATGATCAGTCACGTGAACAGTGCATGATCATTTTACGTGATCTGTGCATGATCAGTCACGTGACCAGTATATGGTAGCTACCTGATCATTGCATGACCAGACACGTGAGCAGTGCATGATAGCCACGTGATCAGTGCATGATCAGTCACGTGATCAGTACATGATCAGTCACGTGAACAGTGCATGATCATTTACGTGATCTGTGCATGATGAGTCACATGACCAGGATATGGTAGCTACGTGATCATTGCATGACCAGCCATGTGAGCAGTGTATGATACCCATGTGATGTGTGCATGATCAGTTACGTGAGCAGAGTATGATTAGCCACGTGATCAGTGCATGAGTGACACATATTCAGTGCATGATCACTCACGTGACAGGTTTGTGATCAGCCACTTGAACAGTGCATGTTCAGCCACGTGATCAGTGCATGATAGCCACGTGATCAGTGCATGATCAGTTACGTGAGCAGTGTATGATCAGCCACGTGATCAGTGCATGATATCCAAGTGATCAGTGCATGTTCAATCACATGATCAGTGTATGAACAGCCACGTGAACAGTGCATGATCAGTCAGGTAATCTGTGCATGACCAGGCACGTGATCAGTGTATGACCAGCCAAGTGATCAGTGCATGATAGCCACGTGATCATTGCATGATCAGTCACGTGATCCGTGCATGATCAGTAACGTGATCATTATATGATCAGCCAAGTGATCAGTGCATGATCAGCCCCATGATCAGTGCATGATCAATTACATGATCAGTGCATGATCAGTCACGTGACCAGTACATAGTAGCTACGTGATCATTGCATGATCAGCCACGTGAGCCGTGCATGATAGCCACGAGATCAGTGCATGATCAGTAACGTAATCTGTGCATGACCAGGCACGTGATCAGTGTATGACCAGCCAAGTGATCAGTGCATGATAGCCACGTGATCAGTGCATGATCAGTAAAGTGATCAGTGTATGATCAGCCACGTGATCAGTGCATGACCAGCCAAGTGATCAGTGCATGATCAATTACGTGATCAGTGCATGATCAATTACGTGATCAGTGCATGATCTGTCATGTGACCAGTACATGGTTGCTACGTGATCATTGCATGATCAGCCACGTGAGCAGTGCATGATGGCCACGTGATCAGTGCATGATCAGTTTTGGGAGAAAAATATGATCAGCCACTTGATCAGTGCATGATAGCCACGTGATCACTGCATGATCAATCACGTGATCAGTGTATGATCAGCCACGTGAACAGTGAATGCTCAGTCACGTGATCAGGGCCTGGGGAGCTGCGTGATTACTGTCTGCTCATCTGCTTGACAATTGCCAGCTGAGCTGCACGATTCCTGCCTGTCATCTCCTTGACAATTGCCACCTGTGCTGCGTAATTCCTGCCTGCTCATCTACTTGATTATTGCCAGCTGAGCAGCATGATTTCTCAGAGCTGAGTTCCATGATTATTGCATGCTCACTGATTCCTGCCTACTCAGCTCTGTGTTCATTGCCTCCAGAGGCACATGATCAGTGTATGACACCAAACATGATCAGCACATGATCAGTCACATGATCAATGCATGATAAGCCAGGTGATCAGTGCATGATCAATTACGTGATCAGTGCATGATCAGTCATGTGACCAGTACATGGTAGCTGCGTGATCATTGCATGATCAGCCAAGTTAGCAGTGCATGATACCCACGTGGTCAGTGCATGACCAGTCACATGATCATTGCATGATCAGCCACGTGAGCACTGCATGATACCCACGTGGTCAGTGCATGACCAGTCACGTGATCAGTGCATGATCAGTCATGAGACCAGTACATGGTAGCTACGTGATCATTGCATGATCAGCCACGTGATCAGTGCATGATCAGTTACCTGAGCAGTGTATGATCAGCCACGTGACAGTGCATGATCAGTCACGTGATACGTGTGTGATCAGCCACGTGATCAGTGCATGATATCCACGTGATCAGTGCATGAAAGCCACGTGATCAGTGCATGATCAGTCACGTGAACAGTGTATGATCTGCCACGGATCAATGCATGATCAATTACGTGATCAGTGCATGATCAGTCAAGTGACCAGTACATGGTAGCTATGTGATCATTGTATGATCAGCCACGTAAGCAGTGCATGATAGCCACGTGATCTGTGCATGATCAGTCAAGTGATCAGTGCATGATCAGTCACGTGATCAGTGCATGATCAATTATGTTACCATTGCATAATCAGTCACGTGACCAGTACATGTTATGTTAGCTACTTGATCATTGCAGGATCAGCCACGTGAGCACTTCATGATAGACACGTGATCAGTGCATGATCAGCTACGTGAGCAGTGTACCATCAGCTATGTGATCAGTGCATGATCAGACACGTGAACAGTGTATGATCAGCCACGTGATCAGTGCATGATCAGACATGTGAACAGTGTATGATCAGCCACGTGATCAGTGCATGATGCCTACGTGATCAGTTCATGATTAGTCACGTGATCTGTGCATGACCAGTCACGTGAACAGTGTATGATCAGCCACGTGATCAGTGCATTATAGCCACGTGATCATTGCATGATCAGTCAAGTGATCAGTGCGTGAACAGTCTCGTGATCAGTGCATGATCAGTCAGGTGACCAGTACATGATCAGTCACGTGAACAGTGCATGATCATTTACGTGATCTGTGCATGATCAGTCACGTGACCAGTATATGGTAGCTACCTGATCATTGCATGACCAGCCACGTGAGCAGTGTATGATACCCATGTGATGTGTGCATGATCAGTTACGTGAGCAGAGTATGATTAGCCACGTGATCAGTGCATGAGTGCCACATATTCAGTGCATGATCACTCACGTGACAGGTTTGTGATCAGCCACTTGAACAGTGCATGTTCAGCCACGTGATCAGTGCATGATAGCCACGTGATCAGTGCATGATCAGTTACGTGAGCAGTGTATGATCAGCCACGTGATCAGTGCATGATATCCAAGTGATCAGTGCATGTTCAATCACGTGATCAGTGTATGAACAGCCACGTGAACAGTGCATGCTCAGTCACGTGATCAGAGCCTGCTGAGCTGCGTGATTACTGTCTGCTCATCTGCTTGACAATTGCCAGCTGAGCTGCACGATTCCTGCCTGTCATCTGCTTGACAATTGCCAGCTGTGCTGCGTAATTCCTGCGTGCTCAGCTGCTTGATTATTGCCAGCTGAGCAGCATGATTCCTCCCAGCTGAGTTCCATGATTATCGCCTGCTGACTGTTTGATTCGTGCCCACTCAGCTCTTTGTTTATTGCTTCCAGAGGCACATGATCAGTGTATGATAGCAAACATGATCAGCGCATGATCAATCACATGATGAGCGCCATTAAGTCACGTGATCACTACATGATAGTCATGTGATCAGTCCATGCTCAATCACGGTATCAGTGCATGATCAGCCACGTGATCAGTGCATGATAGCCAAGTGATCATTGCATGATGGCTACCTGATCAGTGCATGATCAGCCAGGTGATCAGTGCATGATAGCTACATGATCAGTTCATGATTAGTCACGTGATCTGTGCATGACCAGGCAGGTGATCAGTGTATGATCAGTCACGTGAACAGTGCATGATAGCCACGTGATCAGTGCATGATCCGTCACCTGATGGGTGTATGATCAGACACGTGACCGGTACATGTTAGCTACATGATCATTGCATGATCAGCAACGTGAGTAGTGCATGATAGCCACCTGATCAGTGCATGATCAGTCACGTGATCAGTGCATGATCAGTCAGGTAATCTGTGCATGACCAGGCACGTGATCAGTGTATGACCAGCCAAGTGATCAGTGCATGATAGCCACGTGATCATTGCATGATCAGTCACGTGATCCGTGCATGATCAGTAACGTGATCAGTATATGATCAGCCAAGTGATCAGTGCATGATCAGCCCCATGATCAATTACATGATCAGTGCATGATCAGTCACGTGACCAGTACATAGTAGCTACGTGATCATTGCATGATCAGCCACGTGAGCCGTGCATGATAGCCACGAGATCAGTGCATGATCAGTAACGTAATCTGTGCATGACCAGGCACGTGATCAGTGTATGACCAGCCAAGTGATCAGTGCATGATAGCCACGTGATCAGTGCATGGTCAGTAAAGGGATCAGTGTATGATCAGCCACGTGATCAGTGCATGACCAGCCAAATGATCAGTGCATGATCAATTACGTGATCAGTGCATGATCAATTACGTGATCAGTGCATGATCAGTCATGTGACCAGTACATGGTTGCTACGTGATCATTGCATGATCAGCCACGTGAGCAGTGCATGATGGCCACGTGATCAGTGCATGATCAGTTTCGGGAGCAAAATATGATCAGCCACTTGATCAGTGCATGATAGCCACGTGATCAGTGCATGATCAATCACGTGATCAGTGTATGATCAGCCACGTGAACAGTGAATGCTCAGTCACGTGATCAGGGCCTGGGGAGCTGCGTGATTACTGTCTGCTCATCTGCTTGACAATTGCCAGCTGAGCTGCATGATTCCTGCCTGTCATCTCCTTGACAATTGCCACCTGTGCTGCGTAATTCCTGCCTGCTCATCTACTTGATTATTGCCAGCTGAGCAGCATGATTTCTCAGAGCTGAGTTCCATGATTATTGCCTGCTCACTGATTCCTGCCTACTCAGCTCTGTGTTCATTGCCTCCAGAGGCACATGATCAGTGTATGACACCAAACATGATCAGCACATGATCAGTCACATGATCAATGCATGATAATCCAGGTGATCAGTGCATGATCAATTATGTAACCATTGCATAATCAGTCACGTGACCAGTACATGTTATGTTAGCTACTTGATCATTGCAGGATCAGCCACGTGAGCACTTCATGATAGACACGTGATCAGTGCATGATCAGCTACGTGAGCAGTGTACCATCGGCTATGTGATCAGTGCATGATCAGACACGTGAACAGTGTATGATCAGCCACGTGATCAGTGCATGATCAGACATGTGAACAGTGTATGATCAGCCACGTGATTAGTGCATGATGCCTACGTGATCAGTTCATGATTAGTCACGTGATCTGTGCATGACCAGTCACGTGAAAAGTGTATGATCAGCCACGTGAACAGTGTATGATCAGCCACGTGATCAGTGCATTATAGCCACGTGATCATTGCATGATCAGTCAAGTGATCAGTGCGTGAACAGTCTCGTGATCAGTGCATGATCAGTCAGGTGACCAGTACATGATCAGTCACGTGAACAGTGCATGATCATTTACGTGATCTGTGCATGATTAGTCACGTGACCAGTATATGGTAGCTACCTGATCATTGCATGACCAGACACGTGAGCAGTGCATGATAGCCACGTGATCAGTGCATGATCAGTCACGTGATCAGTACATGATCAGTCACGTGAACAGTGCATGATCATTTACGTGATCTGTGCATGATGAGTCACATGACCAGGATATGGTAGCTACGTGATCATTGCATGACCAGCCATGTGAGCAGTGTATGATACCCATGTGATGTGTGCATGATCAGTTACGTGAGCAGAGTATGATTAGCCACGTGATCAGTGCATGAGTGACACATATTCAGTGCATGATCACTCACGTGACAGGTTTGTGATCAGCCACTTGAACAGTGCATGTTCAGCCACGTGATCAGTGCATGATAGCCACGTGATCAGTGCATGATCAGTTACGTGAGCAGTGTATGATCAGCCACGTGATCAGTGCATGATATCCAAGTGATCAGTGCATGTTCAATCACATGATCAGTGTATGAACAGCCACGTGAACAGTGCATGATCAGTCAGGTAATCTGTGCATGACCAGGCACGTGATCAGTGTATGACCAGCCAAGTGATCAGTGCATGATAGCCACGTGATCATTGCATGATCAGTCACGTGATCCGTGCATGATCAGTAACGTGATCATTATATGATCAGCCAAGTGATCAGTGCATGATCAGCCCCATGATCAGTGCATGATCAATTACATGATCAGTGCATGATCAGTCACGTGACCAGTACATAGTAGCTACGTGATCATTGCATGATCAGCCACGTGAGCCGTGCATGATAGCCACGAGATCAGTGCATGATCAGTAACGTAATCTGTGCATGACCAGGCACGTGATCAGTGTATGACCAGCCAAGTGATCAGTGCATGATAGCCACGTGATCAGTGCATGGTCAGTAAAGGGATCAGTGTATGATCAGCCACGTGATCAGTGCATGACCAGCCAAGTGATCAGTGCATGATCAATTACGTGATCAGTGCATGATCAATTACGTGATCAGTGCATGATCTGTCATGTGACCAGTACATGGTTGCTACGTGATCATTGCATGATCAGCCACGTGAGCAGTGCATGATAGCCACGTGATCAGTGCATGGTCAGTAAAGGGATCAGTGTATGATCAGCCACGTGATCAGTGCATGACCAGCCAAATGATCAGTGCATGATCAATTACGTGATCAGTGCATGATCAATTACGTGATCAGTGCATGATCAGTCATGTGACCAGTACATGGTTGCTACGTGATCATTGCATGATCAGCCACGTGAGCAGTGCATGATGGCCACGTGATCAGTGCATGATCAGTTTCGGGAGCAAAATATGATCAGCCACTTGATCAGTGCATGATAGCCACGTGATCACTGCATGATCAATCACGTGATCAGTGTATGATCAGCCACGTGAACAGTGAATGCTCAGTCACGTGATCAGGGCCTGGGGAGCTGCGTGATTACTGTCTGCTCATCTGCTTGACAATTGCCAGCTGAGCTGCACGATTCCTGCCTGTCATCTCCTTGACAATTGCCACCTGTGCTGCGTAATTCCTGCCTGCTCATCTACTTGATTATTGCCAGCTGAGCAGCATGATTTCTCAGAGCTGAGTTCCATGATTATTGCCTGCTCACTGATTCCTGCCTACTCAGCTCTGTGTTCATTGCCTCCAGAGGCACATGATCAGTGTATGACACCAAACATGATCAGCACATGATCAGTCACATGATCAATGCATGATAAGCCAGGTGATCAGTGCATGATCAATTACGTGATCAGTGCATGATCAGTCATGTGACCAGTACATGGTAGCTGCGTGATCATTGCATGATCAGCCAAGTTAGCAGTGCATGATACCCACGTGGTCAGTGCATGACCAGTCACATGATCATTGCATGATCAGCCACGTGAGCACTGCATGATACCCACGTGGTCAGTGCATGACCAGTCACGTGATCAGTGCATGATCAGTCATGAGACCAGTACATGGTAGCTACGTGATCATTGCATGATCAGCCACGTGATCAGTGCATGATCAGTTACCTGAGCAGTGTATGATCAGCCACGTGACAGTGCATGATCAGTCACGTGATACGTGTGTGATCAGCCACGTGATCAGTGCATGATATCCACGTGATCAGTGCATGAAAGCCACGTGATCAGTGCATGATCAGTCACGTGAACAGTGTATGATCTGCCACGGATCAATGCATGATCAATTACGTGATCAGTGCATGATCAGTCAAGTGACCAGTACATGGTAGCTATGTGATCATTGTATGATCAGCCACGTAAGCAGTGCATGATAGCCACGTGATCTGTGCATGATCAGTCAAGTGATCAGTGCATGATCAGTCACGTGATCAGTGCATGATCAATTATGTTACCATTGCATAATCAGTCACGTGACCAGTACATGTTATGTTAGCTACTTGATCATTGCAGGATCAGCCACGTGAGCACTTCATGATAGACACGTGATCAGTGCATGATCAGCTACGTGAGCAGTGTACCATCAGCTATGTGATCAGTGCATGATCAGACACGTGAACAGTGTATGATCAGCCACGTGATCAGTGCATGATCAGACATGTGAACAGTGTATGATCAGCCACGTGATCAGTGCATGATGCCTACGTGATCAGTTCATGATTAGTCACGTGATCTGTGCATGACCAGTCACGTGAACAGTGTATGATCAGCCACGTGATCAGTGCATTATAGCCACGTGATCATTGCATGATCAGTCAAGTGATCAGTGCGTGAACAGTCTCGTGATCAGTGCATGATCAGTCAGGTGACCAGTACATGATCAGTCACGTGAACAGTGCATGATCATTTACGTGATCTGTGCATGATCAGTCACGTGACCAGTATATGGTAGCTACCTGATCATTGCATGACCAGCCACGTGAGCAGTGTATGATACCCATGTGATGTGTGCATGATCAGTTACGTGAGCAGAGTATGATTAGCCACGTGATCAGTGCATGAGTGCCACATATTCAGTGCATGATCACTCACGTGACAGGTTTGTGATCAGCCACTTGAACAGTGCATGTTCAGCCACGTGATCAGTGCATGATAGCCACGTGATCAGTGCATGATCAGTTACGTGAGCAGTGTATGATCAGCCACGTGATCAGTGCATGATATCCAAGTGATCAGTGCATGTTCAATCACGTGATCAGTGTATGAACAGCCACGTGAACAGTGCATGCTCAGTCACGTGATCAGAGCCTGCTGAGCTGCGTGATTACTGTCTGCTCATCTGCTTGACAATTGCCAGCTGAGCTGCACGATTCCTGCCTGTCATCTGCTTGACAATTGCCAGCTGTGCTGCGTAATTCCTGCGTGCTCAGCTGCTTGATTATTGCCAGCTGAGCAGCATGATTCCTCCCAGCTGAGTTCCATGATTATCGCCTGCTGACTGTTTGATTCGTGCCCACTCAGCTCTTTGTTTATTGCTTCCAGAGGCACATGATCAGTGTATGATAGCAAACATGATCAGCGCATGATCAATCACATGATGAGCGCCATTAAGTCACGTGATCACTACATGATAGTCATGTGATCAGTCCATGCTCAATCACGGTATCAGTGCATGATCAGCCACGTGATCAGTGCATGATAGCCAAGTGATCATTGCATGATGGCTACCTGATCAGTGCATGATCAGCCAGGTGATCAGTGCATGATAGCTACATGATCAGTTCATGATTAGTCACGTGATCTGTGCATGACCAGGCAGGTGATCAGTGTATGATCAGTCACGTGAACAGTGCATGATAGCCACGTGATCAGTGCATGATCCGTCACCTGATGGGTGTATGATCAGACACGTGACCGGTACATGTTAGCTACATGATCATTGCATGATCAGCAACGTGAGTAGTGCATGATAGCCACCTGATCAGTGCATGATCAGTCACGTGATCAGTGCATGATCAGTCAGGTAATCTGTGCATGACCAGGCACGTGATCAGTGTATGACCAGCCAAGTGATCAGTGCATGATAGCCACGTGATCATTGCATGATCAGTCACGTGATCCGTGCATGATCAGTAACGTGATCAGTATATGATCAGCCAAGTGATCAGTGCATGATCAGCCCCATGATCAGTGCATGATCAATTACATGATCAGTGCATGATCAGTCACGTGACCAGTACATAGTAGCTACGTGATCATTGCATGATCAGCCACATGAGCCGTGCATGATAGCCACGAGATCAGTGCATGATCAGTAACGTAATCTGTGCATGACCAGGCACGTGATCAGTGTATGACCAGCCAAGTGATCAGTGCATGATAGCCACGTGATCAGTGCATGGTCAGTAAAGGGATCAGTGTATGATCAGCCACGTGATCAGTGCATGACCAGCCAAATGATCAGTGCATGATCAATTACGTGATCAGTGCATGATCAATTACGTGATCAGTGCATGATCAGTCATGTGACCAGTACATGGTTGCTACGTGATCATTGCATGATCAGCCACGTGAGCAGTGCATGATGGCCACGTGATCAGTGCATGATCAGTTTCGGGAGCAAAATATGATCAGCCACTTGATCAGTGCATGATAGCCACGTGATCACTGCATGATCAATCACGTGATCAGTGTATGATCAGCCACGTGAACAGTGAATGCTCAGTCACGTGATCAGGGCCTGGGGAGCTGCGTGATTACTGTCTGCTCATCTGCTTGACAATTGCCAGCTGAGCTGCACGATTCCTGCCTGTCATCTCCTTGACAATTGCCACCTGTGCTGCGTAATTCCTGCCTGCTCATCTACTTGATTATTGCCAGCTGAGCAGCATGATTTCTCAGAGCTGAGTTCCATGATTATTGCCTGCTCACTGATTCCTGCCTACTCAGCTCTGTGTTCATTGCCTCCAGAGGCACATGATCAGTGTATGACACCAAACATGATCAGCACATGATCAGTCACATGATCAAAGCATGATAATCCAGGTGATCAGTGCATGATCAATTACGTGATCAGTGCATGATCAGTCATGTGACCAGTACATGGTAGCTGCGTGATCATTGCATGATCAGCCAAGTTAGCAGTGCATGATACCCACGTGGTCAGTGCATGACCAGTCACATGATCATTGCATGAGCAGTCATGAGACCAGTACATGGTAGCTACGTGATCATTGCATGATCAGCCACGTGATCAGTGCATGATCAGTTACCTGAGCAGTGTATGATCAGCCACGTGATCAGTGCATGATCAGTCATGTGATACGTGTGTCATCAGCCACGTGATCAGTGCATGATATCCACGTGATCAGTGCATGATAGCCACGTGATCAGTGCATGATCAGTCACGTGAACAGTGTATGATCTGCCACGGATCAATGCATGATCAATTACGTGATCAGTGCATGATCAGTCAAGTGACCAGTACATGGTAGCTATGTGATCATTGTATGATCAGCCACGTAAGCAGTGCATGATAGCCACGTGATCTGTGCATGATCAGTCAAGTGATCAGTGCATGATCAGTCACGTTATCAGTGCATGAATAATTATGTTACCATTGCATAATCAGTCACGTGACCAGTACATGTTATGTTAGCTACTTGATCATTGCAGGATCAGCCACGTGAGCACTTCATGATAGACACGTGATCAGTGCATGATCAGCTACATGAGCAGTGTACCATCAGCTATGTGATCAGTACATGATCAGACACGTGAACAGTGTATGATCAGCCACGTGATCAGTGCATGATCAGACATGTGAACAGTGTATGATCAGCCACGTGATTAGTGCATGATGCCTACGTGATCAGTTCATGATTAGTCACGTGATCTGTGCATGACAGGCACGTAATCAGTGCATGATATCCACGTTATCAGTGAATTATAGCCACGTGATCAGTTCATGATTAGTCAAGTGATCTGTGCAAGATCAAGCACGTGAACAGTGTATGATCAGCCACGTGATCAGTGCATTATAGCCACGTGATCATTGCATGATCAGTCAAATGATCAGTGCGTGAACAGTCACGTGATCAGTGCATGCTCAGTCACGTGACCAGTACATGGTTGCTACGTGATCATTGCATGATCAGTCAAATAATCAGTGCGTGAACAGTCACGTGATCAGTGCATGATCAGTCACGTGATCAGTACATGATCAGTTACGTGAGCAGTGTATGATCAGCCACGTGATCAGTGCATGGTCAGACACGTGAACACTGTATGATCAGCCACGTGATCAGTGCATGATATCCAAGTGATCAGTGCATGATCAATCACGTGATCAGTGTATGATCAGCCACGTGAACAGTGCATGCTCAGTCACGAGATCAGGGCCTGCTGAGCTGCGTGATTCCTGCCTGTCATCTGCTTGACAATTGCCAGCTGTGCTGCGTAATTCCTGCCTGCTCAGCTGCTTGATTATTGCCAGCTGAGCAGCATGATTCCTCACAGCTGTGTTCCATGATTATTGCCTGCTGACTGTTTGATTCGTGCCTACTCAGCTCTTTGTTTATTGCCTCCAGAGGCACATGATCAGTGTATGATAGCAAACATGATCAGCGCATGATCAGTCACATGATGAGCGCCATTAAGTCACGTGATCACTACATGATAGTCATGTGATCAGTCCATGCTCAGTCACGGTATCAGTGCATGATCAGCCACGTGATCAGTGCATGATAGCCACGTGATCAGTACATGATCAATTACGTGATCAGTCCATGATCAGTCACGTGACCAGTACATGGTAGCTATGTGATCATTGTATGAGCAGCCAGGTAAGTTGTGCATGATAGCCACGTGATCAGTGCATGATCAGTCACGTGATCAGTGCATGATCAGTCACGTGATCAGTGCATGATCAATTATATTACCATTGCATGATCAGTCACGTGACCAGTACATGTTAGCTACGTGATCATAGCAGGATCAGCCACGTGAGCACTGCATGATAGACACGTGATAAGTGCATGATCAGCTACGTGAACAGTGTATGATCAGCCAGGTGATCAGTGCATAATACCTACGTGATCAGTTCATGATTAGTCACGTGATCTGTGCATGACCAGTCACGTGAACAGTGTATGATCAGCCACGTGATCAGTGCATTATAGCCACGTGATCATTGCATGATCAGTCAAGTGATCAGTGCGTGAACAGTCTCGTGATCAGTGCATGATCAGTCAGGTGACCAGTACATGATCAGTCACGTGAACAGTGCATGATCATTTACGTGATCTGTGCATGATCAGTCACGTGACCAGTATATGGTAGCTACCTGATCATTGCATGACCAGACACGTGAGCAGTGCATGATAGCCACGTGATCAGTGCATGATCAGTCACGTGATCAGTACATGATCAGTCACGTGAACAGTGCATGATCATTTACGTGATCTGTGCATGATGAGTCACATGACCAGGATATGGTAGCTACGTGATCATTGCATGACCAGCCACGTGAGCAGTGTATGATACCCATGTGATGTGTGCATGATCAGTTACGTGAGCAGAGTATGATTAGCCACGTGATCAGTGCATGAGTGCCACATATTCAGTGCATGATCACTCACGTGACAGGTTTGTGATCAGCCACTTGAACAGTGCATGTTCAGCCACGTGATCAGTGCATGATAGCCACGTGATCAGTGCATGATCCGTCACCTGATGGGTGTATGATCAGACACGTGACCGGTACATGTTAGCTACATGATCATTGCATGATCAGCAACGTGAGTAGTGCATGATAGCCACCTGATCAGTGCATGATCAGTCACGTGATCAGTGCATGATCAGTCAGGTAATCTGTGCATGACCAGGCACGTGATCAGTGTATGACCAGCCAAGTGATCAGTGCATGATAGCCACGTGATCATTGCATGATCAGTCACGTGATCCGTGCATGATCAGTAACGTGATCAGTATATGATCAGCCAAGTGATCAGTGCATGATCAGCCCCATGATCAGTGCATGATCAATTACATGATCAGTGCATGATCAGTCACGTGACCAGTACATAGTAGCTACGTGATCATTGCATGATCAGCCACGTGAGCCGTGCATGATAGCCACGAGATCAGTGCATGATCAGTAACGTAATCTGTGCATGACCAGGCACGTGATCAGTGTATGACCAGCCAAGTGATCAGTGCATGATAGCCACGTGATCAGTGCATGGTCAGTAAAGGGATCAGTGTATGATCAGCCACGTGATCAGTGCATGACCAGCCAAATGATCAGTGCATGATCAATTACGTGATCAGTGCATGATCAATTACGTGATCAGTGCATGATCAGTCATGTGACCAGTACATGGTTGCTACGTGATCATTGCATGATCAGCCACGTGAGCAGTGCATGATGGCCACGTGATCAGTGCATGATCAGTTTCGGGAGCAAAATATGATCAGCCACTTGATCAGTGCATGATAGCCACGTGATCACTGCATGATCAATCACGTGATCAGTGTATGATCAGCCACGTGAACAGTGAATGCTCTGTCACGTGATCAGGGCCTGGGGAGCTGCATGATTACTGTCTGCTCATCTGCTTGACAATTGCCAGCTGAGCTGCACGATTCCTGCCTGTCATCTCCTTGACAATTGCCACCTGTGCTGCGTAATTCCTGCCTGCTCATCTACTTGATTATTGCCAGCTGAGCAGCATGATTTCTCAGAGCTGAGTTCCATGATTATTGCCTGCTCACTGATTCCTGCCTACTCAGCTCTGTGTTCATTGCCTCCAGAGGCACATGATCAGTGTATGACACCAAACATGATCAGCACATGATCAGTCACATGATCAATGCATGATAATCCAGGTGATCAGTGCATGATCAATTATGTAACCATTGCATAATCAGTCACGTGACCAGTACATGTTATGTTAGCTACTTGATCATTGCAGGATCAGCCACGTGAGCACTTCATGATAGACACGTGATCAGTGCATGATCAGCTACGTGAGCAGTGTACCATCGGCTATGTGATCAGTGCATGATCAGACACGTGAACAGTGTATGATCAGCCACGTGATCAGTGCATGATCAGACATGTGAACAGTGTATGATCAGCCACGTGATTAGTGCATGATGCCTACGTGATCAGTTCATGATTAGTCACGTGATCTGTGCATGACCAGTCACGTGAAAAGTGTATGATCAGCCACGTGAACAGTGTATGATCAGCCACGTGATCAGTGCATTATAGCCACGTGATCATTGCATGATCAGTCAAGTGATCAGTGCGTGAACAGTCTCGTGATCAGTGCATGATCAGTCAGGTGACCAGTACATGATCAGTCACGTGAACAGTGCATGATCATTTACGTGATCTGTGCATGATCAGTCACGTGACCAGTATATGGTAGCTACCTGATCATTGCATGACCAGACACGTGAGCAGTGCATGATAGCCACGTGATCAGTGCATGATCAGTCACGTGATCAGTACATGATCAGTCACGTGAACAGTGCATGATCATTTACGTGATCTGTGCATGATGAGTCACATGACCAGGATATGGTAGCTACGTGATCATTGCATGACCAGCCATGTGAGCAGTGTATGATACCCATGTGATGTGTGCATGATCAGTTACGTGAGCAGAGTATGATTAGCCACGTGATCAGTGCATGAGTGACACATATTCAGTGCATGATCACTCACGTGACAGGTTTGTGATCAGCCACTTGAACAGTGCATGTTCAGCCACGTGATCAGTGCATGATAGCCACGTGATCAGTGCATGATCAGTTACGTGAGCAGTGTATGATCAGCCACGTGATCAGTGCATGATATCCAAGTGATCAGTGCATGTTCAATCACATGATCAGTGTATGAACAGCCACGTGAACAGTGCATGATCAGTCAGGTAATCTGTGCATGACCAGGCACGTGATCAGTGTATGACCAGCCAAGTGATCAGTGCATGATAGCCACGTGATCATTGCATGATCAGTCACGTGATCCGTGCATGATCAGTAACGTGATCATTATATGATCAGCCAAGTGATCAGTGCATGATCAGCCCCATGATCAGTGCATGATCAATTACATGATCAGTGCATGATCAGTCACGTGACCAGTACATAGTAGCTACGTGATCATTGCATGATCAGCCACGTGAGCCGTGCATGATAGCCACGAGATCAGTGCATGATCAGTAACGTAATCTGTGCATGACCAGGCACGTGATCAGTGTATGACCAGCCAAGTGATCAGTGCATGATAGCCACGTGATCAGTGCATGATCAGTAAAGTGATCAGTGTATGATCAGCCACGTGATCAGTGCATGACCAGCCAAGTGATCAGTGCATGATCAATTACGTGATCAGTGCATGATCAATTACGTGATCAGTGCATGATCTGTCATGTGACCAGTACATGGTTGCTACGTGATCATTGCATGATCAGCCACGTGAGCAGTGCATGATGGCCACGTGATCAGTGCATGATCAGTTTTGGGAGAAAAATATGATCAGCCACTTGATCAGTGCATGATAGCCACGTGATCACTGCATGATCAATCACGTGATCAGTGTATGATCAGCCACGTGAACAGTGAATGCTCAGTCACGTGATCAGGGCCTGGGGAGCTGCGTGATTACTGTCTGCTCATCTGCTTGACAATTGCCAGCTGAGCTGCACGATTCCTGCCTGTCATCTCCTTGACAATTGCCACCTGTGCTGCGTAATTCCTGCCTGCTCATCTACTTGATTATTGCCAGCTGAGCAGCATGATTTCTCAGAGCTGAGTTCCATGATTATTGCATGCTCACTGATTCCTGCCTACTCAGCTCTGTGTTCATTGCCTCCAGAGGCACATGATCAGTGTATGACACCAAACATGATCAGCACATGATCAGTCACATGATCAATGCATGATAAGCCAGGTGATCAGTGCATGATCAATTACGTGATCAGTGCATGATCAGTCATGTGACCAGTACATGGTAGCTGCGTGATCATTGCATGATCAGCCAAGTTAGCAGTGCATGATACCCACGTGGTCAGTGCATGACCAGTCACATGATCATTGCATGATCAGCCACGTGAGCACTGCATGATACCCACGTGGTCAGTGCATGACCAGTCACGTGATCAGTGCATGATCAGTCATGAGACCAGTACATGGTAGCTACGTGATCATTGCATGATCAGCCACGTGATCAGTGCATGATCAGTTACCTGAGCAGTGTATGATCAGCCACGTGACAGTGCATGATCAGTCACGTGATACGTGTGTGATCAGCCACGTGATCAGTGCATGATATCCACGTGATCAGTGCATGAAAGCCACGTGATCAGTGCATGATCAGTCACGTGAACAGTGTATGATCTGCCACGGATCAATGCATGATCAATTACGTGATCAGTGCATGATCAGTCAAGTGACCAGTACATGGTAGCTATGTGATCATTGTATGATCAGCCACGTAAGCAGTGCATGATAGCCACGTGATCTGTGCATGATCAGTCAAGTGATCAGTGCATGATCAGTCACGTGATCAGTGCATGATCAATTATGTTACCATTGCATAATCAGTCACGTGACCAGTACATGTTATGTTAGCTACTTGATCATTGCAGGATCAGCCACGTGAGCACTTCATGATAGACACGTGATCAGTGCATGATCAGCTACGTGAGCAGTGTACCATCAGCTATGTGATCAGTGCATGATCAGACACGTGAACAGTGTATGATCAGCCACGTGATCAGTGCATGATCAGACATGTGAACAGTGTATGATCAGCCACGTGATCAGTGCATGATGCCTACGTGATCAGTTCATGATTAGTCACGTGATCTGTGCATGACCAGTCACGTGAACAGTGTATGATCAGCCACGTGATCAGTGCATTATAGCCACGTGATCATTGCATGATCAGTCAAGTGATCAGTGCGTGAACAGTCTCGTGATCAGTGCATGATCAGTCAGGTGACCAGTACATGATCAGTCACGTGAACAGTGCATGATCATTTACGTGATCTGTGCATGATCAGTCACGTGACCAGTATATGGTAGCTACCTGATCATTGCATGACCAGCCACGTGAGCAGTGTATGATACCCATGTGATGTGTGCATGATCAGTTACGTGAGCAGAGTATGATTAGCCACGTGATCAGTGCATGAGTGCCACATATTCAGTGCATGATCACTCACGTGACAGGTTTGTGATCAGCCACTTGAA
Organism: Bos taurus; assembly: GCF_002263795.3. Taxonomy (NCBI): domain Eukaryota; kingdom Metazoa; phylum Chordata; class Mammalia; order Artiodactyla; family Bovidae; genus Bos; species Bos taurus. Next base: position 17,290 of record NW_020192074.1, on the reverse strand, counting down.
CAGTGCATGTTCAGCCACGTGATCAGTGCATGATAGCCACGTGATCAGTGCATGATCAGTTACGTGAGCAGTGTATGATCAGCCACGTGATCAGTGCATGATATCCAAGTGATCAGTGCATGTTCAATCACGTGATCAGTGTATGAACAGCCACGTGAACAGTGCATGCTCAGTCACGTGATCAGAGCCTGCTGAGCTGCGTGATTACTGTCTGCTCATCTGCTTGACAATTGCCAGCTGAGCTGCACGATTCCTGCCTGTCATCTGCTTGACAATTGCCAGCTGTGCTGCGTAATTCCTGCGTGCTCAGCTGCTTGATTATTGCCAGCTGAGCAGCATGATTCCTCCCAGCTGAGTTCCATGATTATCGCCTGCTGACTGTTTGATTCGTGCCCACTCAGCTCTTTGTTTATTGCTTCCAGAGGCACATGATCAGTGTATGATAGCAAACATGATCAGCGCATGATCAATCACATGATGAGCGCCATTAAGTCACGTGATCACTACATGATAGTCATGTGATCAGTCCATGCTCAATCACGGTATCAGTGCATGATCAGCCACGTGATCAGTGCATGATAGCCAAGTGATCATTGCATGATGGCTACCTGATCAGTGCATGATCAGCCAGGTGATCAGTGCATGATAGCTACATGATCAGTTCATGATTAGTCACGTGATCTGTGCATGACCAGGCAGGTGATCAGTGTATGATCAGTCACGTGAACAGTGCATGATAGCCACGTGATCAGTGCATGATCCGTCACCTGATGGGTGTATGATCAGACACGTGACCGGTACATGTTAGCTACATGATCATTGCATGATCAGCAACGTGAGTAGTGCATGATAGCCACCTGATCAGTGCATGATCAGTCACGTGATCAGTGCATGATCAGTCAGGTAATCTGTGCATGACCAGGCACGTGATCAGTGTATGACCAGCCAAGTGATCAGTGCATGATAGCCACGTGATCATTGCATGATCAGTCACGTGATCCGTGCATGATCAGTAACGTGATCAGTATATGATCAGCCAAGTGATCAGTGCATGATCAGCCCCATGATCAATTACATGATCAGTGCATGATCAGTCACGTGACCAGTACATAGTAGCTACGTGATCATTGCATGATCAGCCACGTGAGCCGTGCATGATAGCCACGAGATCAGTGCATGATCAGTAACGTAATCTGTGCATGACCAGGCACGTGATCAGTGTATGACCAGCCAAGTGATCAGTGCATGATAGCCACGTGATCAGTGCATGGTCAGTAAAGGGATCAGTGTATGATCAGCCACGTGATCAGTGCATGACCAGCCAAATGATCAGTGCATGATCAATTACGTGATCAGTGCATGATCAATTACGTGATCAGTGCATGATCAGTCATGTGACCAGTACATGGTTGCTACGTGATCATTGCATGATCAGCCACGTGAGCAGTGCATGATGGCCACGTGATCAGTGCATGATCAGTTTCGGGAGCAAAATATGATCAGCCACTTGATCAGTGCATGATAGCCACGTGATCAGTGCATGATCAATCACGTGATCAGTGTATGATCAGCCACGTGAACAGTGAATGCTCAGTCACGTGATCAGGGCCTGGGGAGCTGCGTGATTACTGTCTGCTCATCTGCTTGACAATTGCCAGCTGAGCTGCATGATTCCTGCCTGTCATCTCCTTGACAATTGCCACCTGTGCTGCGTAATTCCTGCCTGCTCATCTACTTGATTATTGCCAGCTGAGCAGCATGATTTCTCAGAGCTGAGTTCCATGATTATTGCCTGCTCACTGATTCCTGCCTACTCAGCTCTGTGTTCATTGCCTCCAGAGGCACATGATCAGTGTATGACACCAAACATGATCAGCACATGATCAGTCACATGATCAATGCATGATAATCCAGGTGATCAGTGCATGATCAATTATGTAACCATTGCATAATCAGTCACGTGACCAGTACATGTTATGTTAGCTACTTGATCATTGCAGGATCAGCCACGTGAGCACTTCATGATAGACACGTGATCAGTGCATGATCAGCTACGTGAGCAGTGTACCATCGGCTATGTGATCAGTGCATGATCAGACACGTGAACAGTGTATGATCAGCCACGTGATCAGTGCATGATCAGACATGTGAACAGTGTATGATCAGCCACGTGATTAGTGCATGATGCCTACGTGATCAGTTCATGATTAGTCACGTGATCTGTGCATGACCAGTCACGTGAAAAGTGTATGATCAGCCACGTGAACAGTGTATGATCAGCCACGTGATCAGTGCATTATAGCCACGTGATCATTGCATGATCAGTCAAGTGATCAGTGCGTGAACAGTCTCGTGATCAGTGCATGATCAGTCAGGTGACCAGTACATGATCAGTCACGTGAACAGTGCATGATCATTTACGTGATCTGTGCATGATTAGTCACGTGACCAGTATATGGTAGCTACCTGATCATTGCATGACCAGACACGTGAGCAGTGCATGATAGCCACGTGATCAGTGCATGATCAGTCACGTGATCAGTACATGATCAGTCACGTGAACAGTGCATGATCATTTACGTGATCTGTGCATGATGAGTCACATGACCAGGATATGGTAGCTACGTGATCATTGCATGACCAGCCATGTGAGCAGTGTATGATACCCATGTGATGTGTGCATGATCAGTTACGTGAGCAGAGTATGATTAGCCACGTGATCAGTGCATGAGTGACACATATTCAGTGCATGATCACTCACGTGACAGGTTTGTGATCAGCCACTTGAACAGTGCATGTTCAGCCACGTGATCAGTGCATGATAGCCACGTGATCAGTGCATGATCAGTTACGTGAGCAGTGTATGATCAGCCACGTGATCAGTGCATGATATCCAAGTGATCAGTGCATGTTCAATCACATGATCAGTGTATGAACAGCCACGGTGAACAGTGCATGATCAGTCAGGTAATCTGTGCATGACCAGGCACGTGATCAGTGTATGACCAGCCAAGTGATCAGTGCATGATAGCCACGTGATCATTGCATGATCAGTCACGTGATCCGTGCATGATCAGTAACGTGATCATTATATGATCAGCCAAGTGATCAGTGCATGATCAGCCCCATGATCAGTGCATGATCAATTACATGATCAGTGCATGATCAGTCACGTGACCAGTACATAGTAGCTACGTGATCATTGCATGATCAGCCACGTGAGCCGTGCATGATAGCCACGAGATCAGTGCATGATCAGTAACGTAATCTGTGCATGACCAGGCACGTGATCAGTGTATGACCAGCCAAGTGATCAGTGCATGATAGCCACGTGATCAGTGCATGATCAGTAAAGTGATCAGTGTATGATCAGCCACGTGATCAGTGCATGACCAGCCAAGTGATCAGTGCATGATCAATTACGTGATCAGTGCATGATCAATTACGTGATCAGTGCATGATCTGTCATGTGACCAGTACATGGTTGCTACGTGATCATTGCATGATCAGCCACGTGAGCAGTGCATGATGGCCACGTGATCAGTGCATGATCAGTTTTGGGAGAAAAATATGATCAGCCACTTGATCAGTGCATGATAGCCACGTGATCACTGCATGATCAATCACGTGATCAGTGTATGATCAGCCACGTGAACAGTGAATGCTCAGTCACGTGATCAGGGCCTGGGGAGCTGCGTGATTACTGTCTGCTCATCTGCTTTGACAATTGCCAGCTGAGCTGCACGATTCCTGCCTGTCATCTCCTTGACAATTGCCACCTGTGCTGCGTAATTCCTGCCTGCTCATCTACTTGATTATTGCCAGCTGAGCAGCATGATTTCTCAGAGCTGAGTTCCATGATTATTGCATGCTCACTGATTCCTGCCTACTCAGCTCTGTGTTCATTGCCTCCAGAGGCACATGATCAGTGTATGACACCAAACATGATCAGCACATGATCAGTCACATGATCAATGCATGATAAGCCAGGTGATCAGTGCATGATCAATTACGTGATCAGTGCATGATCAGTCATGTGACCAGTACATGGTAGCTGCGTGATCATTGCATGATCAGCCAAGTTAGCAGTGCATGATACCCACGTGGTCAGTGCATGACCAGTCACATGATCATTGCATGATCAGCCACGTGAGCACTGCATGATACCCACGTGGTCAGTGCATGACCAGTCACGTGATCAGTGCATGATCAGTCATGAGACCAGTACATGGTAGCTACGTGATCATTGCATGATCAGCCACGTGATCAGTGCATGATCAGTTACCTGAGCAGTGTATGATCAGCCACGTGACAGTGCATGATCAGTCACGTGATACGTGTGTGATCAGCCACGTGATCAGTGCATGATATCCACGTGATCAGTGCATGAAAGCCACGTGATCAGTGCATGATCAGTCACGTGAACAGTGTATGATCTGCCACGGATCAATGCATGATCAATTACGTGATCAGTGCATGATCAGTCAAGTGACCAGTACATGGTAGCTATGTGATCATTGTATGATCAGCCACGTAAGCAGTGCATGATAGCCACGTGATCTGTGCATGATCAGTCAAGTGATCAGTGCATGATCAGTCACGTGATCAGTGCATGATCAATTATGTTACCATTGCATAATCAGTCACGTGACCAGTACATGTTATGTTAGCTACTTGATCATTGCAGGATCAGCCACGTGAGCACTTCATGATAGACACGTGATCAGTGCATGATCAGCTACGTGAGCAGTGTACCATCAGCTATGTGATCAGTGCATGATCAGACACGTGAACAGTGTATGATCAGCCACGTGATCAGTGCATGATCAGACATGTGAACAGTGTATGATCAGCCACGTGATCAGTGCATGATGCCTACGTGATCAGTTCATGATTAGTCACGTGATCTGTGCATGACCAGTCACGTGAACAGTGTATGATCAGCCACGTGATCAGTGCATTATAGCCACGTGATCATTGCATGATCAGTCAAGTGATCAGTGCGTGAACAGTCTCGTGATCAGTGCATGATCAGTCAGGTGACCAGTACATGATCAGTCACGTGAACAGTGCATGATCATTTACGTGATCTGTGCATGATCAGTCACGTGACCAGTATATGGTAGCTACCTGATCATTGCATGACCAGCCACGTGAGCAGTGTATGATACCCATGTGATGTGTGCATGATCAGTTACGTGAGCAGAGTATGATTAGCCACGTGATCAGTGCATGAGTGCCACATATTCAGTGCATGATCACTCACGTGACAGGTTTGTGATCAGCCACTTGAACAGTGCATGTTCAGCCACGTGATCAGTGCATGATAGCCACGTGATCAGTGCATGATCAGTTACGTGAGCAGTGTATGATCAGCCACGTGATCAGTGCATGATATCCAAGTGATCAGTGCATGTTCAATCACGTGATCAGTGTATGAACAGCCACGTGAACAGTGCATGCTCAGTCACGTGATCAGAGCCTGCTGAGCTGCGTGATTACTGTCTGCTCATCTGCTTGACAATTGCCAGCTGAGCTGCACGATTCCTGCCTGTCATCTGCTTGACAATTGCCAGCTGTGCTGCGTAATTCCTGCGTGCTCAGCTGCTTGATTATTGCCAGCTGAGCAGCATGATTCCTCCCAGCTGAGTTCCATGATTATCGCCTGCTGACTGTTTGATTCGTGCCCACTCAGCTCTTTGTTTATTGCTTCCAGAGGCACATGATCAGTGTATGATAGCAAACATGATCAGCGCATGATCAATCACATGATGAGCGCCATTAAGTCACGTGATCACTACATGATAGTCATGTGATCAGTCCCATGCTCAATCACGGTATCAGTGCATGATCAGCCACGTGATCAGTGCATGATAGCCAAGTGATCATTGCATGATGGCTACCTGATCAGTGCATGATCAGCCAGGTGATCAGTGCATGATAGCTACATGATCAGTTCATGATTAGTCACGTGATCTGTGCATGACCAGGCAGGTGATCAGTGTATGATCAGTCACGTGAACAGTGCATGATAGCCACGTGATCAGTGCATGATCCGTCACCTGATGGGTGTATGATCAGACACGTGACCGGTACATGTTAGCTACATGATCATTGCATGATCAGCAACGTGAGTAGTGCATGATAGCCACCTGATCAGTGCATGATCAGTCACGTGATCAGTGCATGATCAGTCAGGTAATCTGTGCATGACCAGGCACGTGATCAGTGTATGACCAGCCAAGTGATCAGTGCATGATAGCCACGTGATCATTGCATGATCAGTCACGTGATCCGTGCATGATCAGTAACGTGATCAGTATATGATCAGCCAAGTGATCAGTGCATGATCAGCCCCATGATCAGTGCATGATCAGTCACGTGACCAGTACATAGTAGCTACGTGATCATTGCATGATCAGCCACATGAGCCGTGCATGATAGCCACGAGATCAGTGCATGATCAGTAACGTAATCTGTGCATGACCAGGCACGTGATCAGTGTATGACCAGCCAAGTGATCAGTGCATGATAGCCACGTGATCAGTGCATGGTCAGTAAAGGGATCAGTGTATGATCAGCCACGTGATCAGTGCATGACCAGCCAAATGATCAGTGCATGATCAATTACGTGATCAGTGCATGATCAATTACGTGATCAGTGCATGATCAGTCATGTGACCAGTACATGGTTGCTACGTGATCATTGCATGATCAGCCACGTGAGCAGTGCATGATGGCCACGTGATCAGTGCATGATCAGTTTCGGGAGCAAAATATGATCAGCCACTTGATCAGTGCATGATAGCCACGTGATCACTGCATGATCAATCACGTGATCAGTGTATGATCAGCCACGTGAACAGTGAATGCTCAGTCACGTGATCAGGGCCTGGGGAGCTGCGTGATTACTGTCTGCTCATCTGCTTGACAATTGCCAGCTGAGCTGCACGATTCCTGCCTGTCATCTCCTTGACAATTGCCACCTGTGCTGCGTAATTCCTGCCTGCTCATCTACTTGATTATTGCCAGCTGAGCAGCATGATTTCTCAGAGCTGAGTTCCATGATTATTGCCTGCTCACTGATTCCTGCCTACTCAGCTCTGTGTTCATTGCCTCCAGAGGCACATGATCAGTGTATGACACCAAACATGATCAGCACATGATCAGTCACATGATCAAAGCATGATAATCCAGGTGATCAGTGCATGATCAATTACGTGATCAGTGCATGATCAGTCATGTGACCAGTACATGGTAGCTGCGTGATCATTGCATGATCAGCCAAGTTAGCAGTGCATGATACCCACGTGGTCAGTGCATGACCAGTCACATGATCATTGCATGAGCAGTCATGAGACCAGTACATGGTAGCTACGTGATCATTGCATGATCAGCCACGTGATCAGTGCATGATCAGTTACCTGAGCAGTGTATGATCAGCCACGTGATCAGTGCATGATCAGTCATGTGATACGTGTGTCATCAGCCACGTGATCAGTGCATGATATCCACGTGATCAGTGCATGATAGCCACGTGATCAGTGCATGATCAGTCACGTGAACAGTGTATGATCTGCCACGGATCAATGCATGATCAATTACGTGATCAGTGCATGATCAGTCAAGTGACCAGTACATGGTAGCTATGTGATCATTGTATGATCAGCCACGTAAGCAGTGCATGATAGCCACGTGATCTGTGCATGATCAGTCAAGTGATCAGTGCATGATCAGTCACGTGATCAGTGCATGATCAATTATGTTACCATTGCATAATCAGTCACGTGACCAGTACATGTTATGTTAGCTACTTGATCATTGCAGGATCAGCCACGTGAGCACTTCATGATAGACACGTGATCAGTGCATGATCAGCTACATGAGCAGTGTACCATCAGCTATGTGATCAGTGCATGATCAGACACGTGAACAGTGTATGATCAGCCACGTGATCAGTGCATGATCAGACATGTGAACAGTGTATGATCAGCCACGTGATTAGTGCATGATGCCTACGTGATCAGTTCATGATTAGTCACGTGATCTGTGCATGACAGGCACGTAATCAGTGCATGATATCCACGTTATCAGTGAATTATAGCCACGTGATCAGTTCATGATTAGTCAAGTGATCTGTGCAAGATCAAGCACGTGAACAGTGTATGATCAGCCACGTGATCAGTGCATTATAGCCACGTGATCATTGCATGATCAGTCAAATGATCAGTGCGTGAACAGTCACGTGATCAGTGCATGCTCAGTCACGTGACCAGTACATGGTTGCTACGTGATCATTGCATGATCAGTCAAATAATCAGTGCGTGAACAGTCACGTGATCAGTGCATGATCAGTCACGTGATCAGTACATGATCAGTTACGTGAGCAGTGTATGATCAGCCACGTGATCAGTGCATGGTCAGACACGTGAACACTGTATGATCAGCCACGTGATCAGTGCATGATATCCAAGTGATCAGTGCATGATCAATCACGTGATCAGTGTATGATCAGCCACGTGAACAGTGCATGCTCAGTCACGAGATCAGGGCCTGCTGAGCTGCGTGATTCCTGCCTGTCATCTGCTTGACAATTGCCAGCTGTGCTGCGTAATTCCTGCCTGCTCAGCTGCTTGATTATTGCCAGCTGAGCAGCATGATTCCTCACAGCTGTGTTCCATGATTATTGCCTGCTGACTGTTTGATTCGTGCCTACTCAGCTCTTTGTTTATTGCCTCCAGAGGCACATGATCAGTGTATGATAGCAAACATGATCAGCGCATGATCAGTCACATGATGAGCGCCATTAAGTCACGTGATCACTACATGATAGTCATGTGATCAGTCCATGCTCAGTCACGGTATCAGTGCATGATCAGCCACGTGATCAGTGCATGATAGCCACGTGATCAGTACATGATCAATTACGTGATCAGTCCATGATCAGTCACGTGACCAGTACATGGTAGCTATGTGATCATTGTATGAGCAGCCAGGTAAGTTGTGCATGATAGCCACGTGATCAGTGCATGATCAGTCACGTGATCAGTGCATGATCAGTCACGTGATCAGTGCATGATCAATTATATTACCATTGCATGATCAGTCACGTGACCAGTACATGTTAGCTACGTGATCATAGCAGGATCAGCCACGTGAGCACTGCATGATAGACACGTGATAAGTGCATGATCAGCTACGTGAACAGTGTATGATCAGCCAGGTGATCAGTGCATAATACCTACGTGATCAGTTCATGATTAGTCACGTGATCTGTGCATGACCAGTCACGTGAACAGTGTATGATCAGCCACGTGATCAGTGCATTATAGCCACGTGATCATTGCATGATCAGTCAAGTGATCAGTGCGTGAACAGTCTCGTGATCAGTGCATGATCAGTCAGGTGACCAGTACATGATCAGTCACGTGAACAGTGCATGATCATTTACGTGATCTGTGCATGATCAGTCACGTGACCAGTATATGGTAGCTACCTGATCATTGCATGACCAGACACGTGAGCAGTGCATGATAGCCACGTGATCAGTGCATGATCAGTCACGTGATCAGTACATGATCAGTCACGTGAACAGTGCATGATCATTTACGTGATCTGTGCATGATGAGTCACATGACCAGGATATGGTAGCTACGTGATCATTGCATGACCAGCCACGTGAGCAGTGTATGATACCCATGTGATGTGTGCATGATCAGTTACGTGAGCAGAGTATGATTAGCCACGTGATCAGTGCATGAGTGCCACATATTCAGTGCATGATCACTCACGTGACAGGTTTGTGATCAGCCACTTGAACAGTGCATGTTCAGCCACGTGATCAGTGCATGATAGCCACGTGATCAGTGCATGATCCGTCACCTGATGGGTGTATGATCAGACACGTGACCGGTACATGTTAGCTACATGATCATTGCATGATCAGCAACGGAGTAGTGCATGATAGCCACCTGATCAGTGCATGATCAGTCACGTGATCAGTGCATGATCAGTCAGGTAATCTGTGCATGACCAGGCACGTGATCGTGTATGACCAGCCAAGTGATCAGTGCATGATAGCCACGTGATCATTGCATGATCAGTCACGTGATCCGTGCATGATCAGTAACGTGATCAGTATTGATCAGCCAAGTGATCAGTGCATGATTCAGCCATGATCAGTGCATGATCAATTACATGATCAGTGCATGATCAGTCACGTGACCAGTAATAGTAGCTAGTGATCATTGCATGATCAGCCACGTGAGCCGTGCATGATAGCCACGAGATCAGTGCATGATCAGTAACGTAATCTGTGCATGACCAGGCACGTGATCAGTGTATGACCAGCCAAGTGATCAGTGCATGATAGCCACGTGATCAGTGCATGGTCAGTAAAGGGATCAGTGTATGATCAGCCACGTGATCAGTGCATGACCAGCCAAATGATCAGTGCATGATCAATTACGTGATCAGTGCATGATCAATTACGTGATCAGTGCATGATCAGTCATGTGACCAGTACATGGTTGCTACGGTGATCATTGCATGATCAGCCACGTGAGCAGTGCATGATGGCCACGTGATCAGTGCATGATCAGTTTCGGAGCAAAATATGATCAGCCACTTGATCAGTGCATGATAGCCACGTGATCACTGCATGATCAATCACGTGATCAGTGTATGATCAGCCACGTGAACAGTGAATGCTCTGTCACGTGATCAGGGCCTGGGGAGCTGCATGATTACTGTCTGCTCATCTGCTTGACAATTGCCAGCTGAGCTGCACGATTCCTGCCTGTCATCTCCTTGACAATTGCCACCTGTGCTGCGTAATTCCTGCCTGCTCATCTACTTGATTATTGCCAGCTGAGCAGCATGATTTCTCAGAGCTGAGTTTCCATGATTATTGCCTGCTCACTGATTCCTGCCTACTCAGCTCTGTGTTCATTGCCTCAGAGGCACATGATCAGTGTATGACACCAAACATGATCAGCACATGATCCAGTCACAATGATCAATGCATGATAATCCAGGTGATCAGTGCATGATCAATTATGTAACCATTGCATATATCAGTCACGTGGACAGTACATGTTATGTTAGCTACTTGATCATTGCAGGATCAGCCACGTGGCACTTCATGATAGACACGTGATCAGTGCATGATCAGCTACGTGAGCAGTGTACCATCGGCTATGTGATCATGCATGATCAGACACGTGAACAGTGGTATGATCAGCCACGTGATCAGTGCATGATCAGACATGTGAACAGTGTATGATTAGCCACGTGATTAGTGCATGATGCCTACGTGATCAGTTCATTGATTAGTCACGTGATCTGTGCATGACCAGTCACGTGAAAAGTGTATGATCAGCCACGTGAACAGTGTATGATCAGCCACGTGATCAGTGCATTATAGCCACGTGATCATTGCATGATCAGTCAAGTGATCAGTGCGTGAACAGTCTCGTGATCAGTGCATGATTCAGTCAGGTGACCAGTACATGATCAGTCACGTGAACAGTGCATGATCATTTACGTGATCTGTGCATGATCAGTCACGTGACCAGTAATATGGTAGCTACCTGATCATTGCATGACCAGACACGTGAGCAGTGCATGATAGCCACGTGATCAGTGCATGATCAGTCCACGTGATCAGTACATGATCAGTCACGTGAACAGTGCATGATCATTTACGTGATCCTGTGCATGAGAGTCACATGACCAGGATATGGTAGCTACGTGATCATTGCATGACCAGCCATGTGAGCAGTGTATGATACCCATGTGATGTGTGCATGATCAGTTACGTGAGCAGAAGTATGATTAGCCACGTGATCAGTGCATGAGTGACACATATTCAGTGCATGATCCACTCACGTGACAGGTTGTGATCAGCCCACTTGAACAGTGCATGTTCAGCCACGTGATCAGTGCATGATAGCCACGTGATCATTGCATGATCAGTTACGTGAGCAGTGTATGATCAGCCACCGTGATCAGTGCATGATATCCAAGTGATCAGTGCATGTTTCAATCACATGATCAGTGTATGAACAGCCACGTGAACAGTGCATGATCAGCAGGTAATCTGTGCATGACCAGGCACGTGATCAGTGTATGACCAGCCCAAGTGATCAGTGCATGATAGCCACGTGATCATTTGCATGATCAGTCAGGTGATCGTGCATGATCAGTAACGTGATCATTATATGATCAGCCAAGGTGATCAGTGCATGATCAGCCCCATGATCAGTGCATGATCAATTACATGATCAGTGCATGATCAGTCACGTGACCAGTACATAGTAGCTACGTGATCATTGCATGATCAGCCACGTGAGCGTGCATGATAGCCACGAGATCAGTGCATGATCAGTAACGTAATCTGTTGCATGACCAGGCACGTGATCAGTGTATGACCAGCCAAGTGATCAGTGCATGATAGCCACGTGATCAGTGCATGATCAGTAAAGTGATCAGTGTATGATCCGCACGTGATCAGTGCATGACCAGCCAAGTGATCAGTGCATGATCAATTACGTGATCAGTGCATGAATCAATTACGTGATCAGTGCATGATCTGTCATGTGACCAGACATGGTTGCTACGTGATCATTGCATGAATCAGCCACGTGAGCAGTGCATGATGGCCACGTGATCAGTGCATGATCAGTTTTTGGGAGAAAAATATGATCAGCCACTTGATCAGTGCATGATAGCCCACGTGATCACTGCATGATCAATCACGTGATCAGTGTATGATCAGCCACGTGAACAGTGAATGCTCAGTCACTGGATCAGGGCCTGGGGAGCTGCGTGATTACTGTCTGCTCATTGCTTGACAATTGCCAGCTGAGCTGCACGATTCCTGCCTGTCATCTCCTTGACAATTGCCACCTGTGCTGCGTAATCCTGCCTGCTCATCTACTTGATTATTGCAGCTGAGCAGCATGAATTTCTCAGAGCTGAGTTCCATGATTATTACACTGCTCACTGATTCCTGCCTACTCAGCTCTGTGTTCATTGCTCCAGAGGCACATGATCAGTGTATGACACCAAAACATGATCAGCACATGATCAGTCACATGATCAATGCATGAATAAGCCAGGTGATCAGTGGCATGATCAATTACGTGATCAGTGCATGATCAGTCATGTGACCAGTACATGTAGCTGCGTGATCATTGCATGATCAGCCAAGTTAGCAGTGCATGATACCCCACGTGGTCAGTGCATGACCAGTCACATGAATACATGCATGATCAGCCAACGTGAGCACTGCAATGATACCCACGTGGTCAGTGCATGACCAGTCACGTGATCAGTGCATGATCAGTGCATGAGACCAGTACATGGTAGCTACGTGATCATTGCATGATCAGCCACGTGATCAGTGCATGATCAGTTACCTGAGCAGTGTAATGATCAGCCACGTGACAGTGCATGATCAGTCACGTGATACGTGTGTGATCAGCCACGTGATCAGTGCATGATATCCACGTGATCAGTGCATGAAAGCCACGTGATCAGTGCATGATCAGTCACGTGAACAGTGTATGATCTTGCCACGGATCAATGCATGATCAATTACGTGATCAGTGCATGATCAGTCAAGTGGACCAGTACATTGGTAGCTATGTGATCATTGTATGATCAGCCACGTAAAGCAGTGCATGATAGCCACGTGATCTGTGCATGATCAGTCAAGTGATCAGTGGCATGATCAGTCACGTGATCAGTGCATGATCAATTATGTTACCATTGCAATAATCAGTCACGTGACCAGTACATGTTATGTTAGCTACTTGATCATTGCAGGATCAGCCACGTGAGCACTTCATGATAGACACGTGATCAGTGCATGAATCAGCTACGTGAGCAGTTGTACCATCAGCTATGTGATCAGTGCATGATCAGACACGTGAACAGTGTATGATCAGCCACGTGATCAGTGCATGATCAGACATTGAACAGTGTATGATTCAGCCACGTGATCAGTGCATGATGCCTACGTGATTCAGTTTCATGATTAGTCACGTGATCTGTGCATGACCAGTCACGTGAACAGTGTATGATCAGCCACGTGATCAGTGCATTATAGCCACGTGATCATTGCATGATCAGTCAAGTGATCAGTGCGTGAACAGTCTCGTGATCAGTGCCATGATCAGTCAGGTGACCAGTACATGATCAGTCACGTGAACAGTGCATGATCATTTACGTGATCTGTGCATGATCAGTCACGTGACCAGTATATGGTAGCTACTGATCATTGCATGACCAGCCACGTGAGCAGTGTATCGATACCCATGTGATTGTGATGCATGATCAGTTACGTGAGCAGAGTATGATTAGCCACGTGATCAGTGCATGAGTGCCAATATTCAGTGCATGAATCACTCACGTGACAGGTTTGTGATCAGCCACTTGAAACAGTGCATGTTCAGCCACGTGATCAGTGCATGATAGCCACGTGATCAGTGCATGATCAGTTACGTGAGCAGTGTATGATCAGCCACGTGATCAGTGCATGATATCCAAGTGATCAGTGCATGTTCAATCACGTGATCAGTGTATGATCAGCCACGTGAACAGTGCATGCTTCAGTCACGTGATCAGAGCCTGCTGAGCTGCGTGATTACTGTCTGCTCATCTGCTTGACAATTGCCAGCTGAGCTGCACGATTCCTGCCTGTCATCTGCTTGACAATTGCCAGCTGGTGCGTTAATTCCTGCGTGCTCAGCTGCTTGATTATTGCCAGCTGAGCAGCATGATTCCTCCCAGCTGAGTTCCATGATTATCGCTGCTGACTGTTTGATTCGTGCCCACTCAGCTCTTTGTTTATTGCTTTCCAGAGGCACATGAATCAAGTGTATGATAGCAAACATGATCAGCGCATGATCAATCACATGATGAGCGCCATTAAGTCACGTGATCACTACATGATAGTCATGTGATCAGTCCATGCTCAATCACGGTATCAGTGCATGATCAGCCACGTGATCAGTGCATGATAGCCAAGTGATCATTGCATGATGGCTTACCTGATCAGTGCATGATCAGCCAGGTGATCAGTGCATGATAGCTACATGATCAGTTCAATGATTAGTCACGTGATCTGTGCATGACCAGGCAGGTGATCAGTGTATGATCAGTCACGTGAACAGTGCATGATAGCCACGTGATCAGTGCATGATCCGTCACCTGATGGGTGTATGATCAGACACGTGACCGGTACATGTTAGCTACAATGATCATTGCATGATCAGCAACGTGAGTAGTGCATGATAGCCACCTGATCAGTGCATGATCAGTCACGTGATCAGTGCATGATCAGTCAGGTAATCTGTGCATTGACCAGGCACGTGATCAGTGTATGACCAGCCAAGTGATCAGTGCATGATAGCCACCGTGATCATTGCATGATCAGTCACGTTGATCGTGCATGATCAGTAACGTGATCCAAGTATATGATCAGCCAAGTGATCAGTGCATGATCAGCCCCATGATCAGTGCATGATCAGTCATCGTGACCAGTTACAATAGTAGCTTACGTGATCATTGCATGATCAGCCACATGAGCCGTGCATGATAGCCACGAGATCAGGTGCATGATCAGTAACGTAATCTGTGCATGACCAGGCACGTGATCAGTGGTATGACCAGCCAAGTGATCAGTGCAATGATAGCCACGTGGATCAGTGCATGGTCAGTAAAGGATCAGTGTATATCAGCCACGTGATCAGTGCATGACCAGCCAAATGATCAGTGCATGATCAATTACGTGATCAGTGCAATGATCAATTACGTGATCAGTGCATGATCAGTCATGTGACCAGTACATGGTTGCTACGTGATCATTGCATGATCAGCCACGTGAGCAGTGCATGATGGCCACGTGATCATTGCATGATCAGTTTCGGGAGCAAAATATGAATCAGCCACTTGATCAGTGCATTGATAGCCACGTGATCACTGCATGATCAATCACGTGATCAGTGTATGATCAGCCACGTGAACAGTGAATGCTCAGTTCACGTGATCAGGCCTGGGGAGTGCGTGATTACTGTCTGCTCATCTGCTTGACAATTGCAGCTGAGCTGCACGATTACTGCCTCGTCATCTCCATTGACAATTGCCACCTTGGTGCTCGCGATAATCCTGCCTGCTTCATCCACTTGATTATTGCCAGCTGAGCAGCATGATTTCTCAGAGCTGAGTTCCATGATTATTGCCTGCTCACTGATTCCTGCCTACTCAGCTCTGTGTTCATTGCCTCCAGAGGCACATGATCAGTGTATGACACCAAACATGATCAGCACATGATCAGTCACCATGATCAAAGCATGATAATCCAGGTGATCAGTGCATGGATCAATTACGTGATCAGTGCATGATCAGTCATGTGACCAGTACATGGTAGCTGCGTTGATCATTGCATGATCAGCCAAGTTAGCATGCATGATACCCACGTTCAGTGCTGACCAGTCACATATCATTGCATGAGCCAGTCATGAGACAGTACATGGTAGCTACGTGTCATTGCATGATCAGCCACGTGATCAGTGCATGATCCAGTTACCTGAGCAGTGTATGGATCAGCCACTGATCCAGTGCATGATCAGTCATGTGATACGTGTGTCATCAAGCCACGTGATCAGTGCATGATATCCACGTGATCATGGCATGATAGCCACGTGATCAGTGCCATGATCAGTCACGTGAAACAGTGTAGGATCTGCCACGGATCAATGCATGATCAAATTACGTGATCAGTGCATGATCAGTCAAGTGACCAGTACATGGTAGCTATGTGATCATTGTATGATCAGCCACGTAAGCAGTGCATGATCAGCCACGTGATCTTGCATGATCAGTCAAGTGATCAGTGCATGATCAGTCACGTGATCAGTGCATGATCAATTATGTTACCATTCTAATCAGTCACGGACCAGTAATGTTATGTTAGCTACTTGATCATTGCAGGATCAGCCACGTGAGCACTTCATGATAGACACGTGATCAGTGCAATGATCAGCTACGTGAGCAGTGTACCATCAGCTATGTGATCAGTGATGATCAGACAGTGAACAGTGTATATCAGCCACGTGATCAGTGCATGATCAGACATGTGACGTTATGATCAGCCACGTGATTAGATGCATGATGCCTACGTGATCAGTTCATGATAGTTACCGTGATCTGTGCATGACAGGCACGTAATCAGTGCATGATATCCACGTTATCATGAATTATAGCCACGTGATCAGTTCATGAT
>NW_020192073.1:0-66484 GCF_002263795.3 Bos taurus | reverse complement strand
AGGCCCATAAACAAACGTTGCATGAGTAGGACATCGCATCCCAAACAGTCAGGCCAGCAATATCATGGAAACATCAACTGTGAAGGAATCATGCGGCCTCAGCTGGCAATAATTCAAGCAGCCAGAACCGCTAGGCAGGAATTACACAGCACGAGCTGGCCAATTGTCAAGCAGATGACAGGCAGGAATCGTGCAGCTCAAGCAGTCCCTTGAATCACGTGATCCTGAGCATGCACTGTTTCGCAACCAACTGGCCTGATCATTAACACATGTATCACGGATATGATACCAGAGCACTGATCACTTGGATATCATGCATCTGCTCACGCTGAGCCTAAGTCATTACACTGTTCACGTGTAGACATTCAGCCTGAGGTCACGTGGCTGATCATACACTGCCTTCACGTAACTGATCATGCCAGCTGAGTCACGTAAATTGGACTCATGCACTGATCACGTGGCGCTGATCATGTAATGATCACGTAGCTACCATTTGTACTGCGATAACACCAGATTCGCCAGTGATCATCGCAAAGATCGACTCACATTGATCAAAATTCGTACTGAATCCTACCTCCGCCGCGCGCACACAGCAACCCAACCCAGCCGCAAACAACGTCCAGATCAGTGCCACCTGAGACACTGGTGACCCCTGATCATGCACAGATCCCACCCCGTGACTGAATCACCTCTTGCACTGATCACGTGCCGCTATCATCGATGCAACTCTACAACCGAGTAGATCGTGCGCAGATCACTGCAGCTGATCTACGCACGCTAACGCAGTACTAGTTCACTATTAGAGCCCCTGATCATTGCACTGATCACTTAATGATCATGCACTGATCACTGCCTCGAGCAACTTATTCAACTTCCGAGTCATCATAGTGAAGAACGTCGAAAAACCCCTGATTGCAAGTGCCCAGCAATCATCGCTTTGGCCACCCCAACCGCCCCTGTCACCAACATGATCACGTGCAATACTGGAGGCATGAACAAACGAGACCCTGAGAGTAGCAGGAATCAGTCAGCAGGCTAAACTCACTCACTCGCACACTTCAGCTCCTTGAGAAATCACCCACCACAACGCCCATGCTGCGTCAGCTAAGGCACATAACAAGGATAGATGAGCAGCCAAGGAACTCTATGCGCACAGTGACAATTGATACAAAGGCCAGTACCTGGAACAGACAGATCGTTCACATGCATTCACGCTGGCAACTTCAAAGCAGCCAAACACCCATGAGCAAGACACGTATCACGCAGCTCAGCAGGGCCTGAACACGCCTGAAAACCTGAGCATGCACTGTTCCACGCTGCCTGATCCACACTACACCACCCAGAGTGAGAAATGATCATGCACTGATCACGTGCGCCCTCTACATGGCACTGATCACGTGATTTCCGCACCTGCACCTGACCACTAATTTTGATATTGCACTGCACTCACGTGACTGACTATCTGCACTGATGACCTCGTGGACTTGACATGCATTATCATGGAGTGAAACTGATCATGCAACTGATCACGAGCTATCATATGCACCTGATCACTAGCGTCGATGAATCATAAACACTCATCACGGGGAACTATATCGCTGCACTGCCAATCCCCCGTAATGCGCCTATCATGCATACGGTGACTACATGACGATACCACACTAGACATGATCACGATGGCGAGCCCCCTCCAATGATCACTTTGCAGATGATTCACATGTGAACTGCTGGACGTCACTGCATGATCACGTACCGAATTCACTGCACCTAGAAATCACGTGTGCGCCCTGTGATCATGCAACTGATCACTGCTCCTGCCTCAAATCGCACCTCTGATACGAAAGTCTACTCATTAGCAGTTGATCACGTGGCTATCATGCCACAGATCACATGGCATGATTCATGCAATGCATCACGTAGGTACCATATATACTGGTTCCGTGAACTGATCATAACACTGTTCACCTGTCTGACCATTGCACTGCTCACGTGGCTGAATCACACACTGTCATCACCTGTAACTATCATGCACTGGATCACGTGAATCTGCATTGATTCACCGTTGGTGCTGAACATGTCATTGATAACTGTGCTTTACTCAGATCACTCTGCTCCACGTGTATCTGAATCATTGCACCCTAGATCACGTAGCACCTCCATCGCCAAATACTGACTCACTGTGCCCGAAAACTGATCATATATACTTCTGTCACCCTAGACTGCACTTCATGACACACCATCCACGTTCGCTGAATCATGCACTTCTCACCCCTTGGCCACATGTTTCATGCCAATGTTCACGTAGCTACCATGTAGTCTCGTCACGTGACTGACCGGGATCAAATGCTCAGATCACGAGTAAATGATCATCCACTGCTTCAGTTGGACTGACCATTTGCACTGATCACAGTGACTGATCATGCAGCATGGATCCCACGTGGACTACTCATGCATTGATTCCACGTGTGTAACCTGACCATGCACCTTTCCCGATTAACGTGGACCTCGCCTCGTTTACCACAAACACCCTGTCACGATGACTGATCATCACTAGAAACCTCAACACGTCGGCACTCGACGTGCTGACTGATCACCCCGTGAGGCCCTAACTGAGATCGATACTGCTGCCTCGACGTAACTCGATCATGCACCACTATCACGTGTCGTATCCAGTTGCAACTCCTCTCTCACCTGGCTGTGTCATGCAAGCATGTTCACGTAGGTCCCATCCTAAGCTGTCACCGTCCGACTATCATTGCTCACCAGATCACAGTAAAAATGTGATACATGAGCAGACTCGTCAGCCCCAAACTATAGAAGAACGCACTCGATTAGAGCACTGATCACGTCGCCAGAACTCCTGATCATTGCACTGATCAGCGTGTTGCTGATCAGTAGCACTGATCACGTGAGCTGATCATGCAAACTGATACAACTTCCGTGCGACGCTCTGATCCATTGCATCTGATCAAGTGGCTATCATTGCAACCCAAAAAACAACAGGATCCACACGCCGCTATCATGCCCACAGATCACATGGTTGAATCAGCATCCAAAATGATCAACGGTAACCGCCTCCACGCATAACATCCCGGTCACGTGGACTGATTCATACAACTGTTCACCTGTCTGCACCATGCCACTGCCTCTCGTCGGCCTGAATCACCACCGGACTGTTCATGTAACTGATCATTGCACTTGCCCCATCACAGCGGCATGATCATGCAACAGATTAGAGTCACGTGGCTTGAACAAAATGCATTGATAACGTGGTCCTTACCACACACCTGTCACAGTGAGTCAAACACAACATGCACCCTGATCCAACGTTGGCACTCAACTATCACGTGGCCCAAACCCAAATAGATCAAGTACTGCTCGCCTCACGTAATCCACGCTGATCATGCACCACACATCCCTCGGACTATTCAATGCACTTTCACCTGCGATACTGTTCATGCCAGGATTCACGTAGTCCGGAGCTACCATAACCTACTGGTCACGTGGACTCGTTGCCTATCCTGCTCAGATCATCCGTAAATATCACGCAACTTGTTCAGACTTGCAGCATGGATCACTAGTACTGAACTCCCACTGGCTGACTTGCATCAATGCACTGCTTCGAGCGTGGCTATCATGCACTGCTGCACCCTAGGCCTCTTGTCCCATTGCCAATGATCACGTGCGCAAGCAACCCATCAGTACTAGAGGTCCCACCCAGTGCCACACCTGATACAAGTGCACTACCTAGATCCACGTAATTAATCTCGCACTGATCGACCTGACTCATCCAACTGCACCTGAATCAACCCGCTGCCGACTTGATTCATCATCCACCGTATCACGTGACTGGATCATCACCTGATCCACGTGGCTACATGCACTTAATCACAGTGGATAACCACATACACTGATCATGTGACAGAAATCACCTCCATGTGATCACCCCAACCGCACGGCGCTCTATCATTGCACTGCTCACGTGGGCTGGACGCATGCAATATCACAGTAGTACCAACGAATGTACTTGGTCACGTGACGTGATTCATGCACTGAAGCACGTAAATTGATCAGTACACATAGATCAGGCGCTGACTTAGCCATGCACTTCAGTTCACGTGACTGATCATGCAAAATTGAAATACACGCCTCGACTCCATCCATCAGAGCTGATCACCCGGGTGACTGAATACAATGCCACTTAGATCAGCGTGCCGCTATCATGCACGTATCACTGGGGTCCCTACACTGATCACGCAGCTACCATGTACTGGTCCGTGACTGATCATGCAACTGATGAAGCGCTAATTGATCATTGCACTGATCATTGGTGATCTATGCACTGATCACGTTAACCTGCATCTCATGCACCTGATCACACCCGTGACTTAGTATCATGCACTGATCACGTGGCGTTAATGCACTGGATCACTAGGCTGTCACCTACACTGCTCAGCGTGCCTGTCCGATGCACAGAATTACATGACATGATCATGCCACTCCAGAATCCGCTCAAAGGACCCAAGCCTCATGCACTGATCACCGGTATCATCACGGCACTCCCTCATCGCTCGCGGCTGGATCATGCAATATCATGTTACAGCCTACACTCGTCAGCCAGGCTCATTACCGAAATGCCAGTAGGTACCCTCGCTACAGGATCATACACCCATCAGGTGACTGATCAGGTCACCTATCCGTGGCTATCAAGCACTTGTTCGACGTAGGACTGATCATACACCTCGCCATCACCCTGCCAAACTGGTCATGAATAGCCAGATCACCGTGACTAATCATTGACTGATCACGTTGCAATCATTTCAACTGATCACTCTGGCTGATCATTGCACTGATCACTGTGGCTATCCATGCATATCACAGTGGCGTATATTGCCACTGATCCGTGGTGCTGCATCCATGCGACTAAGAATACGTGAGCCCTGCAGCCAACTTGGACTGATCACACTGACTATCAGCGTCACCGTGATCACGTGGACCCAGAGCAAACTCCTCTAATAGCGCCGCCACCATTGAACACCCTGATCATCACGCTGAGCATGATTTGCTATCACATGTACACTGATCATGTGCGCTCTGGCCAGGCAATAAACAAAAGACTATGCGTACCGCAAATTGAATGCAAACACGTCAAGCCACATCGCAAGTAAATCATGGGAAACTCAGCTGTAAGGGACAATGTCAATCGCCCTGCTCAGCTGGCCAATATCAACCCAGCAAGCCCGCTGAGCGGAGGAAATTACACAGCACAGTTGGCAATTGGCGCTACAAGACAGACCCATGACAGGCAGCCGCCATCCCACCGCAAAGAGCCCCTGACAGCTCACCGCCCGCTCCCCTGATCCACATAAGACCTGAGCAATGACCACCGCTGCCTTCGATCCTGGCTTTATCATACACTGATCCACTGTTGACTGATACAAGCACTAGATCACTTGGCAGATATCTATGCACTAGATCACGTGGCTAAACTCAGTAACAAAACAATAGTCCACACACACGTGTCTGACCACTGCACTGATCACGCCTGGCACGTGGATCATTAAACAAACTGCTCACACTCAACTGGAATCATGCATCGCACCTCACGTAATTGTATCATGCACTGATCAAACGCCTGGCCAGCGAACTGGATACATGGTAATGACTTCCTACCGTAGTACCCATGTCACTGGGTACCGATGTGTGATTCAATACGCCAACTCATCCGTAATTGAATCACTGTCCACCTGATCCGTCGCTGCATCATGCAACTGAACAAAACGTGACTGCAGTAGCTGACATGAACGAATCACCACCAGTGAACTGATCAATAAGAGCAACTGTATAACCTCCACGCATCCGCGCTGAAATAATGCAACTACCGCTCACGTGGCCTGATCCTAGCCCAGTCAAAAATCCAACGCCAGCTACCCACTGTACTGGTCACATGACTGGATCAATAAGCACTGATCACGTAATTGATCATTGCACTGATCCACAATGCTTGTTCATGCAATTTCATCACTCTGCTGATCAAGTAAGTGACTAGCTTGATCGATGTTTGGGTGTCACAACTGATGCATGTGCATTCTTGATAAATGGAGGCAAGAACAGAGAGCCTAGAGTAGCGCCCCAGGAATCACCATCAGCATTCCCGCTATAATCATGCTAGCTCTGAGATAATCATTGCTGCTACAGCATGGCAATAATCAAAGTAATGAGCAGCCAGGAAACTTATCCAGCAGCTCAACAAAGAGCTGTGGCACATGTGTCTAAGCAGATGACAACAGGAATCGTACAACCAGCAATCAAGCAGCTAGGACAATTCGTGTCAAGCACAAGCTATACCAGCCCAGACAGGTAAATCATGCCAACGCTCAGCAGCGCCCTGAAACACCGTGGATGTCGAGTCATGGCACTGTCACGTCGCTGATCCACACACTATCACGTGAATGATCATGCACTGATTCAACCTCGTGGATCGGATCAATATGCAACTGATCACATAAAAATATCGCACCATGCACTGACCACTTGTTTAATTGGAGCCCTTCTCACCTGGAAAATATCAAGCCCCTGCTACCTGCATCGACGTGGCTGATCATGCAATCTATCCACAAAGAAGCAAACCCCACAAAAGACCCGAAAGCACCGGGCACCCGAGCGAAACTTGTGACTGATCATGCACTGATCCCCCACCCGATTTTTAAGCTTCATAAAACTTATCTTAACTGGCCAACCACCTTTTGACTCAACAAACCCTTCCTTAGGAGCCTAAGAAGGATTTATATTTACTTCATGCTTTATATACCCCCCACCGCCCGACCTTCAAATTTCCCACGGGACTGATCGTCGCAGATGATGCTTATGGCGCTATCATGCATTGACTACAATGACTCCACATGCACTGATCACGTGGATGATCATGCACTGATCACGTGACTGAACCATGCAACTGATCACTTGGACTGATTATGCACTGATCACGGGCTATCATGCACTGATCACGTGGCTATCACGCACTGCTACGTGGCTGATCATGCAATATCACGTTAGCTACCATGTTACTGGTCACGAGTGAATGATTCATGCACTGATCACGTAATTGATTCAGCACTGGTCAGTGGTTGATCATGCCACTGATCACCGTGGGCTGTCATACACTGATCACTGTGCACTGATCATGCACTGATCACGTGGAACTGATCATGCACTGACACGGTGAGCTATCATGCACTGATCACTTGGCTGGTCATACTGATTCACGGTGCCTCGTCATGCACTGATCAGTGGCAGCTGGATCATGCACTGATCAGACGTGGACTGATCATGCACTGATCACGTGGTATTCAATGCAGTGATCACGTTGGCTTCATGCACAGATCACATGGCTGATCATGCAATGATTCACGTAGCTAACCATATACTGGTCACTGTGACTGATCATACACTGTTCACCTCGTCTGACCATGCACTGCTGCCACGGGCTGATTTCACACACTGTTCATGGAACTGAATCATGCACTTGATCACAGTGGATATCATTGCATTGATTCACGTGGGCTGAACATTCATGTTCACGTGGCTTACCACACACCTGTCACTGTTGACTGATCATGCACTGATCACGTGCACTCATGCACTGAGCACGTGGTCTTATCATTGCACTGATCACGTGGCTGATCATACTCTGCTCACGTACCTGATCATGCACACATCACGTGGCTTTATCATGCACTTCTCACCTGGTCTGGTCATGCAATGTTCACTAGGCTACCCATATACTGTCACGTGACTGATCATGCTCAATCACGTAAATATCATGCACTTGTTCAGTGACTTGATCATGTACCTGATCACGTTGACTGATCATGCCACGTGGATCACTTGGCTATCATGCCACTGCTCACGTGGCGATCATGCAATGATTCACGTACAACCATGCACTGCTGTCACGTGACTGATATCACTGATTCACGAATTAATCCTGCACTGATACCTGACTAAAAATCATGCACTGAATCACTGTGGCTGATCCACACACGTATCACTGTGACTGATCATGCACTGATTCACGTGGCTATCATGCACTAATCACGTGGATTAACATACCACTATCATGTGGACAGATCATGCAGTGATCACGCGGCTTCTATGCACTGCTCACGTGGCTGACCATGCAATGATCACGTAGGCTACCATGTACTGGTCACGTGGTGATCATGCACTGAGCAAACGTAATTATCATACAACTGATCAGGTGACTTATTCATGCCTGTTCAACGTGACTGAATCATGCATTGATCACGTGACTGATCATGCATGATCTCGATTTGCCTATCATGCAAGGTTCACATGGCAAATCATGTAAATGAATCACGTAGCTACCATGTACTGGTCACGTGACTATCATGCACTTGATCACTTAATTGATCATCACTGATCACGTGGCTGATCATACACTGATCACGTGACTTGAATCATGCATCTTTTGATCACGTGGCTGATCATGCAACGATCACGGAGCTACCATTTTACTGGTTCACGTGACTGATCATCACGTTAATCACGTTTAATTGAATCATTGCACTGATCACACGTGGCTGATCATGCAATGATCATGTAGCTACCATGTTACTGGTACGTGACTGATCATGCACTAATCACATAATTGCATATGCAACTTGATCACGTGGCTGGATCATGCACTAATCACGTGACGGTCATGCACTGATCACGTGGCTGACATGCCATGATCAACTGTACTGATCATGCACACATCACGTGGCCTATCATGGCACTGCTCACGTGGCTTGGTCATGGCAATGCATCACGTCGCTAACCATATACTGTTCACGTGAATGATTCATGCACACGAATCACGTAATGATCATGCACTGTTCCGTGACTGATCATGTACTGATTCACGTGATGATCAGGCACTGATTCACATGGCTATCATTGCTCTCCTCAGTGGGTGATCATTGCAATGTCATGTAGCAACCATTGTACTGGTCACCTGACTGATCATGCACTGATCATGTAATTGATCCAGCACTGATTCACGTGGCTCATCATGCACTGATTCCCGTGACTGATCATGCCACTGATCACGTGGCCTATCATGCACTGATCATTGGCTGGTCCATACACTGATCACGCAGCTACCCTGTACTCGTCACGTGACTGATCATGCACTGATGACGTAATTGATCATGCACTGATCATGTGGCTGATCATGCACTTGATCACTTAACTGATCATCACTGAATCACGTGATCTTTCATGCACTGATCAGTGGCTTTAAGCACTTGATCCACATGGGCTGCCGTCATACACTGATCACGTGCCCTGGTCATGCACAGATTACATGACTGATCATGCACTGATCACGTCACAGAATCATGCACTTGATCACCTGGCTATCATGCACTACTCACGTGGGCTGATCATGCAAATGATCATGTAGCTACCATGTACCGGTCACGTGACAGATCATACACCCATCAGGTGACTGTCAGCACTGATCACGTGTGCCTATCATGCACTTGTTTCACGTGGCTGATCATACACTGATCACCTGCCTGGTCATGCACAGATTCAGTGTGATATCATGACTGTGATCACGTAGCAATTCATCACTGATCACCTGTGCTGATCATGCACTGATCACGTGGCTATCGATGCAATGATCAGTGGCTATCATGCACTGATCACGTGGCTGATCATGCACTGATTACCGTTGATCTGAGCATCGGACTGATCACATTGACTATCATGTAGTGATCACGTGACTTAATGGCGCTGACCATGTGACTGATCATGCGCTGAGCATGTTTGCTATCATACACTGATCATGTGCTCGTGGAGGCAATAAACAAAGAGCTTGAGTAGGCCATAGAATCAAACAGTCAGCAGGCAATTAATCATGGCGAACTCATGCTGTGTAGTGAATCATGCGTGCTCAGTGCGGCAATAATCAAGCAGTCCTGAGCAGGCAGGGAATTACACAAGCCAACAGGCTGGCATATGGTCAAGCAGATGACAGGCAGAATCGTGCAGCTCAGCAGTCCCTGATCAGCGTGACTGAGCATGCACTGTTTCACCTTGGCTGATTCCATACATTGATTCACGTGATGATCAAGCAACTTGATCATTGGATATGCATGCACTGAGTTCACGTGGCTGGAATCATACACTGTTCACGTGTCTTAACCATGCACTGATCACGGTGGCTGATCATACACTGGCTCGACGTAACTGATCATTGCACTGATCACGTAATTGATCATGCACTGATCACGTGGCTGATCATGTAATGATCACGTAGCTACCATGTACTGGTCCCCGTGAGTGATCATTGCACTGATCACGTAATGTTCATTCACTGATCACGGGTCTATCATGCACTGAACACGTGCTGATCATGCACAGATCACGTGACTGATCATGCACTGATCACGTGGCTATCATGCACTGCTCACGTGGCTGATCATGCAGTGATCACGCAGCTACCATGTACTGGTCACATGACTGATCATGCACTGATCACGTAATTGATCATGCACTGATCACCTGGCTTATCATGCATTCATCATGTGACTGATCATGTGCTGATCATGTTTGGTGTCCACACACTGATCATGTGCATCTGGAGGCAATGAACAAAGAGCTGAGTAGGCAGAATCAGTCAGCAGGCTATAATCATGGAACTCAGCTCTGAGAAATCATGCTGCCTCAGCTGGCATAATCAAGTAGATGAGCAGGCAGGAATTATGCAGCACAGGTGGCAATTGTCAAGGAGATGACAGACAGGATCGTACAGCTCAGCTGGCAATTGTCAAGCAGATGAGCAGACAGTAATCACGCAGCTCAGCAGGCCCTGACACGTGACTGAGCATGCACTGTTCACGTCGCTGATCACACACCTATCACGGTTATGATCATGCACTGATCACGTGGCTCTCATGCACTGATCACGTGATTGCGCATGCACTGACCACGTAATTGTATGCACTGCTCACGTGGCTATCATGCACTGATGACGTGGCTTGATCATGCACTTATCATTGACTGATCATGCACTGATCACGTACTATTCTTGCACTGATCACTGGCTGATCATACACTCATCACGGGACTGATCGTGCACTGATTATTGGCGCTATCAATGCATTGACTACATGACTCCACATGCACTGATCACGTGATGATCATGCACTGATCACGTGACTGACCATGCACTGATCACGTGACTGATTATGCACTGATCACGTGGCTGATCATGCACTGATCACGTGACTGATCATGCACTGATCAAGTGGCTATCATGCAGTGGATCACGTGGCTATCATGCACAGATCACATGGCTGATCATGCAATGATCACGTAGCTACCATATACTGGTCACGGGACTATCAAACACTGTTCACCTGTCTGACCATGCACTGCTCACGTGGCTGATCACACACTGTTCATGTAACTGATCATGCACTGATCACGTGGATATCATGCATTGATCACGTGGCTGAACATGCATTGATAACGTGGCTTACCACACACCTGTCACGTGACTGATCATGCACTGATCACGTAGCACTCATGCACTGATCACGTGGCTGATCATACTCTGCTCACGTAACTGATCATGCACACATCACGTGCTATCATGCACTTCTCACCTGGCTGTTCATGCAATGTTCACGTAGCTACCATTTACTGGTCACGTGACTGATCATGCTCAGATCACGTAAATGATCATCACTGTTCAGTTGACTGATCATGCACTGATCACGTGACGATCAGCACTGATCACGTGGATATCCATGCATGATCACGTGGTGAACATGCATTGATAACGTGGCCTTACCACACCCTGTCACGTGACTGATCATGCACTGATCACGTGGCACTCATGCACTGATCACGTGGCTGATCATACTCTGCTCACGTAACTGATCATGCACACATCACGTGGCTATCATGCACTTCTCACCTGGCTGTTCATGCAATGTTCACGTAGCTACCATATACTGGTCACGTGACTGATCATGCTCAGATCACGTAAATGATCATGCACTGTTCAGTTGACTGATCATGCACTGATCACGTGACTGATCATGCACTGATCACGTGGCTGATCATACACTGATCACGTGGCTGATCATGCACTGATCACGTGACTGATCATGCACTGATCAAGTGGCTATCATGCAGTGATCACGTGGCTATCATGCACAGATCACATGGCTGATCATGCAATGATCACGTAGCTACCATATACTGGTCACGTGACTGATCATACACTGTTCACCTGTCTGACCATGCACTGCTCACGTGGCTGATCACACACTGTTCATGTAACTGATCATGCACTGATCACGTGGATATCATGCATTGATCACGTGGCTGAACATGCATTGATAACGTGGCTTACCACACACCTGTCACGTGACTGATCATGCACTGATCACGTGGCACTCATGCACTGATCACGTGGCTGATCATACTCTGCTCACGTAACTGATCATGCACACATCACGTGGCTATCATGCACTTCTCACCTGGCTGTTCATGCAATGTTCACGTAGCTACCATATACTGGTCACGTGACTGATCATGCTCAGATCACGTAAATGATCATGCACTGTTCAGTTGACTGATCATGTACTGATCATGTGACTGATCATGCACTGCTCACGTGGCTATCATGCACTGCTCACGTGGCTGATCATGCAATGATCACGTAGCAACCATGTACTGGTCACGTGACTGATCATGCACTGATCACGTAATTAATCCTGCACTGATCACCTGACTCATCATGCACTGATCACGTGGCTGATCACACACGTATCACGTGACTGATCATGCACTGATCACGTGGCTATCATGCACTAATCACGTGGATAAACATACACTGATCATGTGACAGATCATGCAGTGATCACGCGGCTATCATGCACTGCTCACGTGGCTGACCATGCAATGATCACGTAGCTACCATGTACTGGTCACGTGAGTGATCATGCACTGAGCACGTAATTGATCATACACTGATCAGGTGACTTATCATGCACTGTTCACGTGACTGATCATGCACTGATCACGTGGCTCATCATGCACTGATCCCGTGACTGATCATGCACTGATCACGTGGCTATCATGCACTGATCACTTGGCTGGTCATACACTGATCACGCAGCTACCATGTACTGGTCCCGTGACTGATCATGCACTGATGACGTAATTGATCATGCACTGATCATGTGGCTGATCATGCACTGATCACTTAACTGATCATGCACTGATCACGTGACTTATCATGCACTGATCACGTGGCTTTAATGCACTGATCACATGGCTGGTCATACACTGATCACGTGCCTGGTCATGCACAGATTACATGACTGATCATGCACTGATCACGTCACAGATCATGCACTGATCACCTGGCTATCATGCACTACTCACGTGGCTGATCATGCAATGATCATGTAGCTACCATGTACCGGTCACGTGACAGATCATACACCCATCAGGTGACTGATCATGCACTGATCACGTGGCTATCAAGCACTGTTCACGTGGCTGATCATACACTGATCACCTGCCTGGTTGTGCACAGATCACGTGACTAATCATGAACTGATCACGTAGCAATCATTCACTGATCACCTGGCTGATCATGCACTGATCACGTGGCTATCATGCAATGATCACGTGGCTATCATGCACTGATCACGTGGCTGATCATGCACTGATACCGTGACTGAGCATGGACTGATCACATGACTATCATGTAGTGATCACGTGACTTAATGGCGCTGACCATGTGACTGATCATGCGCTGAGCATGTTTGCTATCATACACTGATCATGTGCCTCTGGAGGCAATAAACAAAGAGCTGAGTAGGCATGAATCAAACAGTCAGCAGGCAATAATCATGGAACTCAGCTGTGAGGAATCATGCTGCTCAGCTGGCAATAATCAAGCAGCTGAGCAGGCAGGAATTACACAGCACAGTTGGCAATTGTCAAGCAGATGACAGGCAGGAATCGTGCAGCTCAGCAGTCCCTGATCACGTGACTGAGCATGCACTGTTCACCTGGCTGATCATACACTGATCACGTGATTGATCAAGCACTGATCACTTGGATATCATGCACTGATCACGTGGCTAATCATACACTGTTCACGTGTCTGACCATGCACTGATCACGTGGCTGATCATACACTGCTCACGTAACTGATCATGCACTGATCACGTAATTGATCATGCACTGATCACGTGGCTGATCATGTAATGATCACGTAGCTACCATGTACTGGTCCCGTGAGTGATCATGCACTGATCACGTAATTGATCATTCACTGATCACGTGGCTGATCATGCACTGAACACGTGACTGATCATGCACAGATCACGTGACTGATCATGCACTGATCACGTGGCTATCATGCACTGCTCACGTGGCTGATCATGCAGTGATCACGCAGCTACCATGTACTGGTCACATGACTGATCATGCACTGATCACGTAATTGATCATGCACTGATCACCTGGCTTATCATGCATTCATCATGTGACTGATCATGTGCTGATCATGTTTGGTGTCACACACTGATCATGTGCATCTGGAGGCAATGAACAAAGAGCTGAGTAGGCAGGAATCAGTCAGCAGGCTATAATCATGGAACTCAGCTCTGAGAAATCATGCTGCTCAGCTGGCAATAATCAAGTAGATGAGCAGGCAGGAATTATGCAGCACAGGTGGCAATTGTCAAGGAGATGACAGACAGGAATCGTACAGCTCAGCTGGCAATTGTCAAGCAGATGAGCAGACAGTAATCATGCAGCTCAGCAGGCCCTGAACACGTGACTGAGCATGCACTGTTCACGTCGCTGATCACACACCTATCACGTGAATGATCATGCACTGATCACGTGGCTCTCATGCACTGATCACGTGATTGCGCATGCACTGACCACGTAATTGTATGCACTGCTCACGTGGCTATCATGCACTGATGACGTGGCTGATCATGCACTTATCATGTGACTGATCATGCACTGATCACGTAGCTATCTTGCACTGATCACTTGGCTGATCATACACTCATCACGGGACTGATCGTGCACTGATTATGGCGCTATCATGCATTGACTACATGACTCCACATGCACTGATCACGTGGATGATCATGCACTGATCACGTGACTGACCATGCACTGATCACGTGACTGATTATGCACTGATCACGTGGCTGATCATGCACTGATCACGTGGCTATCACGCACTGCTCACGTGGCTGATCATGCAATGATCACGTAGCTACCATGTACTGGTCACGTGAATGATCATGCACTGATCACGTAATTGATCATGCACTGGTCATGTGGCTGATCATGCACTGATCACGTGGCTGATCATACACTGATCACGTGACTGATCATGCACTGATCACGTGACTGATCATGCACTGATCACGTGGCTATCATGCACTGATCACTTGGCTGGTCATACTGATCACGTGC
Source organism: Bos taurus (assembly GCF_002263795.3). NCBI lineage: Eukaryota > Metazoa > Chordata > Mammalia > Artiodactyla > Bovidae > Bos > Bos taurus. The sequence goes on along the minus strand of NW_020192073.1, from coordinate 50,944 downwards.
CTCGTCATGCACTGATCACGTGGCTGATCATGCACTGATCACGTGACTGATCATGCACTGATCACGTGGCTATCATGCAGTGATCACGTGGCTATCATGCACAGATCACATGGCTGATCATGCAATGATCACGTAGCTACCATATACTGGTCACGTGACTGATCATACACTGTTCACCTGTCTGACCATGCACTGCTCACGTGGCTGATCACACACTGTTCATGGAACTGATCATGCACTGATCACGTGGATATCATGCATTGATCACGTGGCTGAACATTCATTGTTCACGTGGCTTACCACACACCTGTCACGTGACTGATCATGCACTGATCACGTGGCACTCATGCACTGATCACGTGGCTGATCATGCACTGATCACGTGGCTGATCATACTCTGCTCACGTACCTGATCATGCACACATCACGTGGCTATCATGCACTTCTCACCTGGCTGGTCATGCAATGTTCACGTAGCTACCATATACTGGTCACGTGACTGATCATGCTCAGATCACGTAAATGATCATGCACTGTTCAGTTGACTGATCATGTACTGATCACGTGACTGATCATGCACTGATCACGTGGCTATCATGCACTGCTCACGTGGCTGATCATGCAATGATCACGTAGCAACCATGCACTGGTCACGTGACTGATCATGCACTGATCACGTAATTAATCCTGCACTGATCACCTGACTCATCATGCACTGATCACGTGGCTGATCACACACGTATCACGTGACTGATCATGCACTGATCACGTGGCTATCATGCACTAATCACGTGGATAAACATACACTGATCATGTGACAGATCATGCAGTGATCACGCGGCTATCATGCACTGCTCACGTGGCTGACCATGCAATGATCACGTAGCTACCATGTACTGGTCACGTGAGTGATCATGCACTGAGCACGTAATTGATCATACACTGATCAGGTGACTTATCATGCACTGTTCACGTGACTGATCATGCACTGATCACGTGACTGATCATGCACTGATCTCGTTGCTATCATGCAAGGTTCACATGGCAGATCATGTAATGATCACGTAGCTACCATGTACTGGTCACGTGACTATCATGCACTGATCACTTAATTGATCATGCACTGATCACGTGGCTGATCATACACTGATCACGTGACTGATCATGCACTGATCACGTGGCTGATCATGCAACGATCACGGAGCTACCATGTACTGGTCACGTGACTGATCATGCACTAATCACGTAATTGATCATGCACTGATCACGTGGCTGATCATGCAATGATCATGTAGCTACCATGTACTGGTCACGTGACTGATCATGCACTAATCACATAATTGATCATGCACTGATCACGTGGCTGATCATGCACTAATCACGTGACTGGTCATGCACTGATCACGTGGCTGATCATGCACTGATCACGTGACTGATCATGCACACATCACGTGGCTATCATGCACTGCTCACGTGGCTGGTCATGCAATGATCACGTCGCTACCATATACTGGTCACGTGAATGATCATGCACAGATCACGTAAATGATCATGCACTGTTCCCGTGACTGATCATGTACTGATCACGTGACTGATCATGCACTGATCACATGGCTATCATGCTCTCCTCAAGTGGGTGATCATGCAATGATCATGTAGCAACCATGTACTGGTCACCTGACTGATCATGCACTGATCATGTAATTGATCCAGCACTGATCACGTGGCTCATCATGCACTGATCCCGTGACTGATCATGCACTGATCACGTGGCTATCATGCACTGATCACTTGGCTGGTCATACACTGATCACGCAGCTACCATGTACTCGTCACGTGACTGATCATGCACTGATGACGTAATTGATCATGCACTGATCATGTGGCTGATCATGCACTGATCACTTAACTGATCATGCACTGATCACGTGACTTATCATGCACTGATCACGTGGCTTTAATGCACTGATCACATGGCTGGTCATACACTGATCACGTGCCTGGTCATGCACAGATTACATGACTGATCATGCACTGATCACGTCACAGATCATGCACTGATCACCTGGCTATCATGCACTACTCACGTGGCTGATCATGCAATGATCATGTAGCTACCATGTACCGGTCACGTGACAGATCATACACCCATCAGGTGACTGATCATGCACTGATCACGTGGCTATCATGCACTGTTCACGTGGCTGATCATACACTGATCACCTGCCTGGTCATGCACAGATCACGTGACTAATCATGAACTGATCACGTAGCAATCATTCACTGATCACCTGGCTGATCATGCACTGATCACGTGGCTATCATGCAATGATCACGTGGCTATCATGCACTGATCACGTGGCTGATCATGCACTGATACCGTGACTGAGCATGGACTGATCACATGACTATCATGTAGTGATCACGTGACTTAATGGCGCTGACCATGTGACTGATCATGCGCTGAGCATGTTTGCTATCATACACTGATCATGTGCCTCTGGAGGCAATAAACAAAGAGCTGAGTAGGCATGAATCAAACAGTCAGCAGGCAATAATCATGGAACTCAGCTGTGAGGAATCATGCTGCTCAGCTGGCAATAATCAAGCAGCTGAGCAGGCAGGAATTACACAGCACAGCTGGCAATTGTCAAGCAGATGACAGGCAGGAATCGTGCAGCTCAGCAGTCCCTGATCACGTGACTGAGCATGCACTGTTCACCTGGCTGATCATACACTGATCACGTGATTGATCAAGCACTGATCACTTGGATATCATGCACTGATCACGTGGCTAATCATACACTGTTCACGTGTCTGACCATGCACTGATCACGTGGCTGATCATACACTGCTCACGTAACTGATCATGCACTGATCACGTAATTGATCATGCACTGATCACGTGGCTGATCATGTAATGATCACGTAGCTACCATGTACTGGTCCCGTGAGTGATCATGCACTGATCACGTAATTGATCATTCACTGATCACGTGGCTGATCATGCACTGAACACGTGACTGATCATGCACAGATCACGTGACTGATCATGCACTGATCACGTGGCTATCATGCACTGCTCACGTGGCTGATCATGCAGTGATCACGCAGCTACCATGTACTGGTCACATGACTGATCATGCACTGATCACGTAATTGATCATGCACTGATCACCTGGCTTATCATGCATTCATCATGTGACTGATCATGTGCTGATCATGTTTGGTGTCACACACTGATCATGTGCATCTGGAGGCAATGAACAAAGAGCTGAGTAGGCAGGAATCAGTCAGCAGGCTATAATCATGGAACTCAGCTCTGAGAAATCATGCTGCTCAGCTGGCAATAATCAAGTAGATGAGCAGGCAGGAATTATGCAGCACAGGTGGCAATTGTCAAGGAGATGACAGACAGGAATCGTACAGCTCAGCTGGCAATTGTCAAGCAGATGAGCAGACAGTAATCACGCAGCTCAGCAGGCCCTGAACACGTGACTGAGCATGCACTGTTCACGTCGCTGATCACACACCTATCACGTGAATGATCATGCACTGATCACGTGGCTCTCATGCACTGATCACGTGATTGCGCATGCACTGACCACGTAATTGTATGCACTGCTCACGTGGCTATCATGCACTGATGACGTGGCTGATCATGCACTTATCATGTGACTGATCATGCACTGATCACGTAGCTATCTTGCACTGATCACTTGGCTGATCATACACTCATCACGGGACTGATCGTGCACTGATTATGGCGCTATCATGCATTGACTACATGACTCCACATGCACTGATCACGTGGATGATCATGCACTGATCACGTGACTGACCATGCACTGATCACGTGACTGATTATGCACTGATCACGTGGCTGATCATGCACTGATCACGTGGCTATCACGCACTGCTCACGTGGCTGATCATGCAATGATCACGTAGCTACCATGTACTGGTCACGTGAATGATCATGCACTGATCACGTAATTGATCATGCACTGGTCATGTGGCTGATCATGCACTGATCACGTGGCTGATCATACACTGATCACGTGACTGATCATGCACTGATCACGTGACTGATCATGCACTGATCACGTGGCTATCATGCACTGATCACTTGGCTGGTCATACTGATCACGTGCCTCGTCATGCACTGATCACGTGGCTGATCATGCACTGATCACGTGACTGATCATGCACTGATCACGTGGCTATCATGCAATGATCACGTGGCTATCATGCACAGATCACATGGCTGATCATGCAATGATCACGTAGCTACCATATACTGGTCACGTGACTGATCATACACTGTTCACCTGTCTGACCATGCACTGCTCACATGGCTGATCACACACTGTTCATGGAACTGATCATGCACTGATCACGTGGATATCATGCTTTGATCACGTGGCTGAACATTCATTGTTCACGTGGCTTACCACACACCTGTCACGTGACTGATCATGCACTGATCACGTGGCACTCATGCACTGATCACGTGGCTGATCATGCACTGATCACGTGGCTGATCATACTCTGCTCACGTACCTGATCATGCACACATCACGTGGCTATCATGCACTTCTCACCTGGCTGGTCATGCAATGTTCACGTAGCTACCATATACTGGTCACGTGACTGATCATGCTCAGATCACGTAAATGATCATGCACTGTTCAGTTGACTGATCATGTACTGATCACGTGACTGATCATGCACTGATCACGTGGCTATCATGCACTGCTCACGTGGCTGATCATGCAATGATCACGTAGCAACCATGTACTGGTCACGTGACTGATCATGCACTGATCACGTAATTAATCCTGCACTGATCACCTGACTCATCATGCACTGATCACGTGCTGATCACACAACGTATCACGTGACTGATCATGCACTGATCACGTGGCTATCATGCACTAATCACGTGGATAAACATACACTGATCATGTGACAGATCATGCAGTGATCACCGCGGCTATCATGCACTGCTCACGTGGCTGACCATGCAATGATCACGTAGCTACCATGTACTGGTCACGTGAGTGATCATGCACTGAGCACGTAATTGATCATACACTGATCAGGTGACTTATCATGCACTGTTCCAGGTGACTGATCATGCACTGATCACGTGACTGATCATGCACTGATCTCGTTGCTATCATGCAAGGTTCACATGGCAGATCATGTAATGATCACGTAGCTACCATGTACTGGTCACGTGACTATCATGCACTGATCACGTAATTGATCATGCACTGATCACGTGGCTGATCATACACTGATCACGTGACTGATCATGCACTGATCACGTGGCTGATCATGCAACGATCACGGAGCTACCATGTACTGGTCACGTGACTGATCATGCACTAATCACGTAATTGATCATGCACTGATCACGTGGCTGATCATGCAATGATCATGTAGCTACCATGTACTGGTCACGTGACTGATCATGCACTAATCACATAATTGATCATGCACTGATCACGTGGCTGATCATGCACTAATCACGTGACTGGTCATGCACTGATCACGTGGCTGATCATGCACTGATCACGTGACTGATCATGCACACATCACGTGGCTATCATGCACTGCTCACGTGGCTAGTCATGCAATGATCTCGTCGCTACCATACACTGGTCACGTGAATGATCATGCACAGATCACGTAAATGATCATGCACTGTTCCCGTGACTGATCATGTCCTGATCACGTGACTGATCATGCACTGATCACATGGCTATCATGCTCTCCTCAAGTGGGTGATCATGCAATGATCATGTAGCAACCATGTACTGGTCACCTGACTGATCATGCACTGATCATGTAATTGATCCAGCACTGATCACGTGGCTCATCATGCACTGATCCCGTGACTGATCATGCACTGATCACGTGGCTATCATGCACTGATCACTTGGCTGGTCATACACTGATCACGCAGCTACCATGTACTCGTCACGTGACTGATCATGCACTGATGACGTAATTGATCATGCACTGATCATGTGGCTGATCATGCACTGATCACTTAACTGATCATGCACTGATCACGTGACTTATCATGCACTGATCACGTGGCTTTAATGCACTGATCACATGGCTGGTCATACACTGATCACGTGCCTGGTCATGCACAGATTACATGACTGATCATGCACTGATCACGTCACAGATCATGCACTGATCACCTGGCTATCATGCACTACTCACGTGGCTGATCATGCAATGATCATGTAGCTACCATGTACCGGTCACGTGACAGATCATACACCCATCAGGTGACTGATCATGCACTGATCACGTGGCTATCATGCACTGTTCACGTGGCTGATCATACACTGATCACCTGCCTGGTCATGCACAGATCACGTGACTAATCATGAACTGATCACGTAGCAATCATTCACTGATCACCTGGCTGATCATGCACTGATCACGTGGCTATCATGCAATGATCACGTGGCTATCATGCACTGATCACGTGGCTGATCATGCACTGATACCGTGACTGAGCATGGACTGATCACATGACTATCATGTAGTGATCACGTGACTTAATGGCGCTGACCATGTGACTGATCATGCGCTGAGCATGTTTGCTATCATACACTGATCATGTGCCTCTGGAGGCAATAAACAAAGAGCTGAGTAGGCATGAATCAAACAGTCAGCAGGCAATAATCATGGAACTCAGCTGTGAGGAATCATGCTGCTCAGCTGGCAATAATCAAGCAGCTGAGCAGGCAGGAATTACACAGCACAGCTGGCAATTGTCAAGCAGATGACAGGCAGGAATCGTGCAGCTCAGCAGTCCCTGATCACGTGACTGAGCATGCACTGTTCACCTGGCTGATCATACACTGATCACGTGATTGATCAAGCACTGATCACTTGGATATCATGCACTGATCACGTGGCTAATCATACACTGTTCACGTGTCTGACCATGCACTGATCACGTGGCTGATCATACACTGCTCACGTAACTGATCATGCACTGATCACGTAATTGATCATGCACTGATCACGTGGCTGATCATGTAATGATCACGTAGCTACCATGTACTGGTCCCGTGAGTGATCATGCACTGATCACGTAATTGATCATTCACTGATCACGTGGCTGATCATGCACTGAACACGTGACTGATCATGCACAGATCACGTGACTGATCATGCACTGATCACGTGGCTATCATGCACTGCTCACGTGGCTGATCATGCAGTGATCACGCAGCTACCATGTACTGGTCACATGACTGATCATGCACTGATCACGTAATTGATCATGCACTGATCACCTGGCTTATCATGCATTCATCATGTGACTGATCATGTGCTGATCATGTTTGGTGTCACACACTGATCATGTGCATCTGGAGGCAATGAACAAAGAGCTGAGTAGGCAGGAATCAGTCAGCAGGCTATAATCATGGAACTCAGCTCTGAGAAATCATGCTGCTCAGCTGGCAATAATCAAGTAGATGAGCAGGCAGGAATTATGCAGCACAGGTGGCAATTGTCAAGGAGATGACAGACAGGAATCGTACAGCTCAGCTGGCAATTGTCAAGCAGATGAGCAGACAGTAATCACGCAGCTCAGCAGGCCCTGAACACGTGACTGAGCATGCACTGTTCACGTCGCTGATCACACACCTATCACGTGAATGATCATGCACTGATCACGTGGCTCTCATGCACTGATCACGTGATTGCGCATGCACTGACCACGTAATTGTATGCACTGCTCACGTGGCTATCATGCACTGATGACGTGGCTGATCATGCACTTATCATGTGACTGATCATGCACTGATCACGTAGCTATCTTGCACTGATCACTTGGCTGATCATACACTCATCACGGGACTGATCGTGCACTGATTATGGCGCTATCATGCATTGACTACATGACTCCACATGCACTGATCACGTGGATGATCATGCACTGATCACGTGACTGACCATGCACTGATCACGTGACTGATTATGCACTGATCACGTGGCTGATCATGCACTGATCACGTGGCTATCACGCACTGCTCACGTGGCTGATCATGCAATGATCACGTAGCTACCATGTACTGGTCACGTGAATGATCATGCACTGATCACGTAATTGATCATGCACTGGTCATGTGGCTGATCATGCACTGATCACGTGGCTGATCATACACTGATCACGTGACTGATCATGCACTGATCACGTGACTGATCATGCACTGATCACGTGGCTATCATGCACTGATCACTTGGCTGGTCATACTGATCACGTGCCTCGTCATGCACTGATCACGTGGCTGATCATGCACTGATCACGTGACTGATCATGCACTGATCACGTGGCTATCATGCAGTGATCACGTGGCTATCATGCACAGATCACATGGCTGATCATGCAATGATCACGTAGCTACCATATACTGGTCACGTGACTGATCATACACTGTTCACCTGTCTGACCATGCACTGCTCACGTGGCTGATCACACACTGTTCATGGAACTGATCATGCACTGATCACGTGGATATCATGCATTGATCACGTGGCTGAACATGCATTGTTCACGTGGCTTACCACACACCTGTCACGTGACTGATCATGCACTGATCACGTGGCACTCATGCACTGATCACGTGGCTGATCATACTCTGCTCACGTAACTGATCATGCACACATCACGTGGCTATCATGCACTTCTCACCTGGCTGGTCATGCAATGTTCACGTAGCTACCATATACTGGTCACGTGACTGATCATGCTCAGATCACGTAAATGATCATGCACTGTTCAGTTGACTGATCATGTACTGATCACGTGACTGATCATGCACTGATCACGTGGCTATCATGCACTGCTCACGTGGCTGATCATGCAATGATCACGTAGCAACCATGTACTGGTCACGTGACTGATCATGCACTGATCACGTAATTAATCCTGCACTGATCACCTGACTCATCATGCACTGATCACGTGGCTGATCACACACGTATCACGTGACTGATCATGCACTGATCACGTGGCTATCATGCACTAATCACGTGGATAAACATACACTGATCATGTGACAGATCATGCAGTGATCACGCGGCTATCATGCACTGCTCACGTGGCTGACCATGCAATGATCACGTAGCTACCATGTACTGGTCACGTGAGTGATCATGCACTGAGCACGTAATTGATCATACACTGATCAGGTGACTTATCATGCACTGTTCACGTGACTGATCATGCACTGATCACGTGACTGATCATGCACTGATCTCGTTGCTATCATGCAAGGTTCACATGGCAGATCATGTAATGATCACGTAGCTACCATGTACTGGTCACGTGACTATCATGCACTGATCACGTAATTGATCATGCACTGATCACGTGGCTGATCATACACTGATCACGTGACTGATCATGCACTGATCACGTGGCTGATCATGCAACGATCACGGAGCTACCATGTACTGGTCACGTGACTGATCATGCACTAATCACGTAATTGATCATGCACTGATCACGTGGCTGATCATGCAATGATCATGTAGCTACCATGTACTGGTCACGTGACTGATCATGCACTAATCACATAATTGATCATGCACTGATCACGTGGCTGATCATGCACTAATCACGTGACTGGTCATGCACTGATCACGTGGCTGATCATGCACTGATCACGTGACTGATCATGCACACATCACGTGGCTATCATGCACTGCTCACGTGGCTGGTCATGCAATGATCACGTCGCTACCATATACTGGTCACGTGAATGATCATGCACAGATCACGTAAATGATCATGCACTGTTCCCGTGACTGATCATGTACTGATCACGTGACTGATCATGCACTGATCACATGGCTATCATGCTCTCCTCAAGTGGGTGATCATGCAATGATCATGTAGCAACCATGTACTGGTCACCTGACTGATCATGCACTGATCATGTAATTGATCCAGCACTGATCACGTGGCTCATCATGCACTGATCCCGTGACTGATCATGCACTGATCACGTGGCTATCATGCACTGATCACTTGGCTGGTCATACACTGATCACGCAGCTACCATGTACTCGTCACGTGACTGATCATGCACTGATGACGTAATTGATCATGCACTGATCATGTGGCTGATCATGCACTGATCACTTAACTGATCATGCACTGATCACGTGACTTATCATGCACTGATCACGTGGCTTTAATGCACTGATCACATGGCTGGTCATACACTGATCACGTGCCTGGTCATGCACAGATTACATGACTGATCATGCACTGATCACGTCACAGATCATGCACTGATCACCTGGCTATCATGCACTACTCACGTGGCTGATCATGCAATGATCATGTAGCTACCATGTACCGGTCACGTGACAGATCATACACCCATCAGGTGACTGATCATGCACTGATCACGTGGCTATCATGCACTGTTCACGTGGCTGATCATACACTGATCACCTGCCTGGTCATGCACAGATCACGTGACTAATCATGAACTGATCACGTAGCAATCATTCACTGATCACCTGGCTGATCATGCACTGATCACGTGGCTATCATGCAATGATCACGTGGCTATCATGCACTGATCACGTGGCTGATCATGCACTGATACCGTGACTGAGCATGGACTGATCACATGACTATCATGTAGTGATCACGTGACTTAATGGCGCTGACCATGTGACTGATCATGCGCTGAGCATGTTTGCTATCATACACTGATCATGTGCCTCTGGAGGCAATAAACAAAGAGCTGAGTAGGCATGAATCAAACAGTCAGCAGGCAATAATCATGGAACTCAGCTGTGAGGAATCATGCTGCTCAGCTGGCAATAATCAAGCAGCTGAGCAGGCAGGAATTACACAGCACAGCTGGCAATTGTCAAGCAGATGACAGGCAGGAATCGTGCAGCTCAGCTGGCAATTGTCAAGCAGATGAGCAGACAGGAATCACGCAGCTCAGCAGTCCCTGATCACGTGACTGAGCATGCACTGTTCACCTGGCTGATCATACACTGATCACGTGATTGATCAAGCACTGATCACTTGGATATCATGCACTGATCACGTGGCTAATCATACACTGTTCACGTGTCTGACCATGCACTGATCACGTGGCTGATCATACACTGCTCACGTAACTGATCATGCACTGATCACGTAATTGATCATGCACTGATCACGTGGCTGATCATGTAATGATCACGTAGCTACCATGTACTGGTCCCGTGAGTGATCATGCACTGATCACGTAATTGATCATTCACTGATCACGTGGCTGATCATGCACTGAACACGTGACTGATCATGCACAGATCACGTGACTGATCATGCACTGATCACGTGGCTATCATGCACTGCTCACGTGGCTGATCATGCAGTGATCACGCAGCTACCATGTACTGGTCACATGACTGATCTTGCACTGATCACGTAATTGATCATGCACTGATCACCTGGCTTATCATGCATTCATCATGTGACTGATCATGTGCTGATCATGTTTGGTGTCACACACTGATCATGTGCATCTGGAGGCAATGAACAAAGAGCTGAGTAGGCAGGAATCAGTCAGCAGGCTATAATCATGGAACTCAGCTCTGAGAAATCATGCTGCTCAGCTGGCAATAATCAAGTAGATGAGCAGGCAGGAATTATGCAGCACAGGTGGCAATTGTCAAGCAGATGACAGACAGGAATCGTACAGCTCAGCTGGCAATTGTCAAGCAGATGAGCAGACAGTAATCACGCAGCTCAGCAGGCCCTGAACACGTGACTGAGCATGCACTGTTCACGTCGCTGATCACACACCTATCACGTGAATGATCATGCACTGATCACGTGGCTCTCATGCACTGATCACGTGATTGCGCATGCACTGACCACGTAATTGTATGCACTGCTCACGTGGCTATCATGCACTGATGACGTGGCTGATCATGCACTTAACATGTGACTGATCATGCACTGATCACGTAGCTATCTTGCACTGATCACTTGGCTGATCATACACTCATCACGGGACTGATCGTGCACTGATTATGGCGCTATCATGCATTGACTACATGACTCCACATGCACTGATCACGTGGATGATCATGCACTGATCACGTGACTGACCATGCACTGATCACGTGACTGATTATGCACTGATCACGTGGCTGATCATGCACTGATCACGTGGCTATCACGCACTGCTCACGTGGCTGATCATGCAATGATCACGTAGCTACCATGTACTGGTCACGTGAATGATCATGCACTGATCACGTAATTGATCATGCACTGGTCATGTGGCTGATCATGCACTGATCACGTGGCTGATCATACACTGATCACGTGACTGATCATGCACTGATCACGTGACTGATCATGCACTGATCACGTGGCTATCATGCACTGATCACTTGGCTGGTCATACTGATCACGTGCCTCGTCATGCACTGATCACGTGGCTGATCATGCACTGATCACGTGACTGATCATGCACTGATCACGTGGCTATCATGCAGTGATCACGTGGCTATCATGCACAGATCACATGGCTGATCATGCAATGATCACGTAGCTACCATATACTGGTCACGTGACTGATCATACACTGTTCACCTGTCTGACCATGCACTGCTCACGTGGCTGATCACACACTGTTCATGGAACTGATCATGCACTGATCACGTGGATATCATGCATTGATCACGTGGCTGAACATGCATTGTTCACGTGGCTTACCACACACCTGTCACGTGACTGATCATGCACTGATCACGTGGCACTCATGCACTGATCACGTGGCTGATCATACTCTGCTCACGTAACTGATCATGCACACATCACGTGGCTATCATGCACTTCTCACCTGGCTGGTCATGCAATGTTCACGTAGCTACCATATACTGGTCACGTGACTGATCATGCTCAGATCACGTAAATGATCATGCACTGTTCAGTTGACTGATCATGTACTGATCACGTGACTGATCATGCACTGATCACGTGGCTATCATGCACTGCTCACGTGGCTGATCATGCAATGATCACGTAGCAACCATGTACTGGTCACGTGACTGATCATGCACTGATCACGTAATTAATCCTGCACTGATCACCTGACTCATCATGCACTGATCACGTGGCTGATCACACACGTATCACGTGACTGATCATGCACTGATCACGTGGCTATCATGCACTAATCACGTGGATAAACATACACTGATCATGTGACAGATCATGCAGTGATCACGCGGCTATCATGCACTGCTCACGTGGCTGACCATGCAATGATCACGTAGCTACCATGTACTGGTCACGTGAGTGATCATGCACTGAGCACGTAATTGATCATACACTGATCAGGTGACTTATCATGCACTGTTCACGTGACTGATCATGCACTGATCACGTGACTGATCATGCACTGATCTCGTTGCTCTCATGCAAGGTTCACATGGCTGATCATGTAATGATCACGTAGCTACCATGTACTGGTCACGTGACTATCATGCACTGATCACGTAATTGATCATGCACTGATCACGTGGCTGATCATACACTGATCACGTGACTGATCATGCACTGATCACGTGGCTGATCATGCAATGATCACGTAGCTACCATGTACTGGTCACGTGACTGATCATGCACTAATCACGTAATTGATCATGCACTGATCACGTGGCTGATCATGCACTAATCACGTGACGGGTCATGCACTGATCACGTGGCTGATCATGCACTGATCACGTGACTGATCATGCACACATCACGTGGCTATCATGCACTGCTCACGTGGCTGGTCATGCAATGATCACGTAGCTACCATATAATGGTCACGTGACTGATCATGCACAGATCACGTAAATGATCATGCACTGTTCCCGTGACTGATCATGTACTGATCACGTGACTGATCATGCACTGATCACGTGGCTATCATGCTCTCCTCAAGTGGGTGATCATGCAATGATCACGTAGCAACCATGTACTGGTCACCTGACTGATCATGCACTGATCATGTAATTGATCCAGCACTGATCACGTGGCTCATCATGCACTGATCCCGTGACTGATCATGCACTGATCACGTGGCTATCATGCACTGATCACTTGGCTGGTCATACACTGATCACGCAGCTACCATGTACTGGTCACGTGACTGATCATGCACTGATGACGTAATTGATCATGCACTGATCATGTGGCTGATCATGCACTGATCACTTAACTGATCATGCACTGATCACGTGACTTATCATGCACTGATCACGTGGCTTTAATGCACTGATCACATGGCTGGTCATACACTGATCACGTGCCTGGTCATGCACAGATTACATGACTGATCATGCACTGATCACGTCACAGATCATGCACTGATCACCTGGCTATCATGCACTACTCACGTGGCTGATCATGCAATGATCATGTAGCTACCATGTACCGGTCACGTGACAGATCATACACCCATCAGGTGACTGATCATGCACTGATCACGTGGCTATCAAGCACTGTTCACGTGGCTGATCATACACTGATCACCTGCCTGGTCATGCACAGATCACGTGACTAATCATGAACTGATCACGTAGCAATCATTCACTGATCACCTGGCTGATCATGCACTGATCACGTGGCTATCATGCAATGATCACGTGGCTATCATGCACTGATCACGTGGCTGATCATGCACTGATACCGTGACTGAGCATGGACTGATCACATGACTATCATGTAGTGATCACGTGACTTAATGGCGCTGACCATGTGACTGATCATGCGCTGAGCATGTTTGCTATCATACACTGATCATGTGCCTCTGGAGGCAATAAACAAAGAGCTGAGTAGGCATGAATCAAACAGTCAGCAGGCAATAATCATGGAACTCAGCTGTGAGGAATCATGCTGCTCAGCTGGCAATAATCAAGCAGCTGAGCAGGCAGGAATTACACAGCACAGCTGGCAATTGTCAAGCAGATGACAGGCAGGAATCGTGCAGCTCAGCTGGCAATTGTCAAGCAGATGAGCAGACAGGAATCACGCAGCTCAGCAGTCCCTGATCACGTGACTGAGCATGCACTGTTCACCTGGCTGATCATACACTGATCACGTGATTGATCAAGCACTGATCACTTGGATATCATGCACTGATCACGTGGCTAATCATACACTGTTCACGTGTCTGACCATGCACTGATCACGTGGCTGATCATACACTGCTCACGTAACTGATCATGCACTGATCACGTAATTGATCATGCACTGATCACGTGGCTGATCATGTAATGATCACGTAGCTACCATGTACTGGTCCCGTGAGTGATCATGCACTGATCACGTAATTGATCATTCACTGATCACGTGGCTGATCATGCACTGAACACGTGACTGATCATGCACAGATCACGTGACTGATCATGCACTGATCACGTGGCTATCATGCACTGCTCACGTGGCTGATCATGCAGTGATCACGCAGCTACCATGTACTGGTCACATGACTGATCATGCACTGATCACGTAATTGATCATGCACTGATCACCTGGCTTATCATGCATTCATCATGTGACTGATCATGTGCTGATCATGTTTGGTGTCACACACTGATCATGTGCATCTGGAGGCAATGAACAAAGAGCTGAGTAGGCAGGAATCAGTCAGCAGGCTATAATCATGGAACTCAGCTCTGAGAAATCATGCTGCTCAGCTGGCAATAATCAAGTAGATGAGCAGGCAGGAATTATGCAGCACAGGTGGCAATTGTCAAGGAGATGACAGACAGGAATCGTACAGCTCAGCTGGCAATTGTCAAGCAGATGAGCAGACAGTAATCACGCAGCTCAGCAGGCCCTGAACACGTGACTGAGCATGCACTGTTCACGTCGCTGATCACACACCTATCACGTGAATGATCATGCACTGATCACGTGGCTCTCATGCACTGATCACGTGATTGCGCATGCACTGACCACGTAATTGTATGCACTGCTCACGTGGCTATCATGCACTGATGACGTGGCTGATCATGCACTTATCATGTGACTGATCATGCACTGATCACGTAGCTATCTTGCACTGATCACTTGGCTGATCATACACTCATCACGGGACTGATCGTGCACTGATTATGGCGCTATCAGGCATTGACTACATGACTCCACATGCACTGATCACGTGGATGATCATGCACTGATCACGTGACTGACCATGCACTGATCACGTGACTGATTATGCACTGATCACGTGGCTGATCATGCACTGATCACGTGGCTATCACGCACTGCTCACGTGGCTGATCATGCAATGATCACGTAGCTACCATGTACTGGTCACGTGAATGATCATGCACTGATCACGTAATTGATCATGCACTGGTCATGTGGCTGATCATGCACTGATCACGTGGCTGATCATACACTGATCACGTGACTGATCATGCACTGATCACGTGACTGATCATGCACTGATCACGTGGCTATCATGCACTGATCACTTGGCTGGTCATACTGATCACGTGCCTCGTCATGCACTGATCACGTGGCTGATCATGCACTGATCACGTGACTGATCATGCACTGATCACGTGGCTATCATGCAGTGATCACGTGGCTATCATGCACAGATCACATGGCTGATCATGCAATGATCACGTAGCTACCATATACTGGTCACGTGACTGATCATACACTGTTCACCTGTCTGACCATGCACTGCTCACGTGGCTGATCACACACTGTTCATGGAACTGATCATGCACTGATCACGTGGATATCATGCATTGATCACGTGGCTGAACATGCATTGTTCACGTGGCTTACCACACACCTGTCACGTGACTGATCATGCACTGATCACGTGGCACTCATGCACTGATCACGTGGCTGATCATACTCTGCTCACGTAACTGATCATGCACACATCACGTGGCTATCATGCACTTCTCACCTGGCTGGTCATGCAATGTTCACGTAGCTACCATATACTGGTCACGTGACTGATCATGCTCAGATCACGTAAATGATCATGCACTGTTCAGTTGACTGATCATGTACTGATCACGTGACTGATCATGCACTGATCACGTGGCTATCATGCACTGCTCACGTGGCTGATCATGCAATGATCACGTAGCAACCATGTACTGGTCACGTGACTGATCATGCACTGATCACGTAATTAATCCTGCACTGATCACCTGACTCATCATGCACTGATCACGTGGCTGATCACACACGTATCACGTGACTGATCATGCACTGATCACGTGGCTATCATGCACTAATCACGTGGATAAACATACACTGATCATGTGACAGATCATGCAGTGATCACGCGGCTATCATGCACTGCTCACGTGGCTGACCATGCAATGATCACGTAGCTACCATGTACTGGTCACGTGAGTGATCATGCACTGAGCACGTAATTGATCATACACTGATCAGGTGACTTATCATGCACTGTTCACGTGACTGATCATGCACTGATCACGTGACTGATCATGCACTGATCTCGTTGCTCTCATGCAAGGTTCACATGGCAGATCATGTAATGATCACGTAGCTACCATGTACTGGTCACGTGACTATCATGCACTGATCACGTAATTGATCATGCACTGATCACGTGGCTGATCATACACTGATCACGTGACTGATCATGCACTGATCACGTGGCTGATCATGCAATGATCACGTAGCTACCATGTACTGGTCACGTGACTGATCATGCACAAATCACGTAATTGATCATGCACTGATCACGTGGCTGATCATGCAATGATCATGTAGCTACCATGTACTGGTCACGTGACTGATCATGCACTAATCACGTAATTGATCATGCACTGATCACGTGGCTGATCATGCACTAATCACGTGACTGGTCATGCACTGATCACGTGGCTGATCATGCACTGATCACGTGACTGATCATGCACACATCACGTGGCTATCATGCACTGCTCACGTGGCTGGTCATGCAATGATCACGTCGCTACCATATACTGGTCACGTGAATGATCATGCACAGATCACGTAAATGATCATGCACTGTTCCCGTGACTGATCATGTACTGATCACGTGACTGATCATGCACTGATCACATGGCTATCATGCTCTCCTCAAGTGGGTGATCATGCAATGATCATGTAGCAACCATGTACTGGTCACCTGACTGATCATGCACTGATCATGTAATTGATCCAGCACTGATCACGTGGCTCATCATGCACTGATCCCGTGACTGATCATGCACTGATCACGTGGCTATCATGCACTGATCACTTGGCTGGTCATACACTGATCACGCAGCTACCATGTACTGGTCACGTGACTGATCATGCACTGATGACGTAATTGATCATGCACTGATCATGTGGCTGATCATGCACTGATCACTTAACTGATCATGCACTGATCACGTGACTTATCATGCACTGATCACGTGGCTTTAATGCACTGATCACATGGCTGGTCATACACTGATCACGTGCCTGGTCATGCACAGATTACATGACTGATCATGCACTGATCACGTCACAGATCATGCACTGATCACCTGGCTATCATGCACTACTCACGTGGCTGATCATGCAATGATCATGTAGCTACCATGTACCGGTCACGTGACAGATCATACACCCATCAGGTGACTGATCATGCACTGATCACGTGGCTATCATGCACTGTTCACGTGGCTGATCATACACTGATCACCTGCCTGGTCATGCACAGATCACGTGACTAATCATGAACTGATCACGTAGCAATCATTCACTGATCACCTGGCTGATCATGCACTGATCACGTGGCTATCATGCAATGATCACGTGGCTATCATGCACTGATCACGTGGCTGATCATGCACTGATACCGTGACTGAGCATGGACTGATCACATGACTATCATGTAGTGATCACGTGACTTAATGGCGCTGACCATGTGACTGATCATGCGCTGAGCATGTTTGCTATCATACACTGATCATGTGCCTCTGGAGGCAATAAACAAAGAGCTGAGTAGGCATGAATCAAACAGTCAGCAGGCAATAATCATGGAACTCAGCTGTGAGGAATCATGCTGCTCAGCTGGCAATAATCAAGCAGCTGAGCAGGCAGGAATTACACAGCACAGCTGGCAATTGTCAAGCAGATGACAGGCAGGAATCGTGCAGCTCAGCTGGCAATTGTCAAGCAGATGAGCAGACAGGAATCACGCAGCTCAGCAGTCCCTGATCACGTGACTGAGCATGCACTGTTCACCTGGCTGATCATACACTGATCACGTGATTGATCAAGCACTGATCACTTGGATATCATGCACTGATCACGTGGCTAATCATACACTGTTCACGTGTCTGACCATGCACTGATCACGTGGCTGATCATACACTGCTCACGTAACTGATCATGCACTGATCACGTAATTGATCATGCACTGATCACGTGGCTGATCATGTAATGATCACGTAGCTACCATGTACTGGTCCCGTGAGTGACCATGCACTGATCACGTAATTGATCATTCACTGATCACGTGGCTGATCATGCACTGAACACGTGACTGATCATGCACAGATCACGTGACTGATCATGCACTGATCACGTGGCTATCATGCACTGCTCACGTGGCTGATCATGCAGTGATCACGCAGCTACCATGTACTGGTCACATGACTGATCTTGCACTGACCACGTAATTGATCATGCACTGATCACCTGGCTTATCATGCATTCATCATGTGACTGATCATGTGCTGATCATGTTTGGTGTCACACACTGATCATGTGCATCTGGAGGCAATGAACAAAGAGCTGAGTAGGCAGGAATCAGTCAGCAGGCTATAATCATGGAACTCAGCTCTGAGAAATCATGCTGCTCAGCTGGCAATAATCAAGTAGATGAGCAGGCAGGAATTATGCAGCACAGGTGGCAATTGTCAAGCAGATGACAGACAGGAATCGTACAGCTCAGCTGGCAATTGTCAAGCAGATGAGCAGACAGTAATCACGCAGCTCAGCAGGCCCTGAACACGTGACTGAGCATGCACTGTTCACGTCGCTGATCACACACCTATCACGTGAATGATCATGCACTGATCACGTGGCTCTCATGCACTGATCACGTGATTGCGCATGCACTGACCACGTAATTGTATGCACTGCTCACGTGGCTATCATGCACTGATGACGTGGCTGATCATGCACTTAACATGTGACTGATCATGCACTGATCACGTAGCTATCTTGCACTGATCACTTGGCTGATCATACACTCATCACGGGACTGATCGTGCACTGATTATGGCGCTATCATGCATTGACTACATGACTCCACATGCACTGATCACGTGGATGATCATGCACTGATCACGTGACTGACCATGCACTGATCACGTGACTGATTATGCACTGATCACGTGGCTGATCATGCACTGATCACGTGGCTATCACGCACTGCTCACGTGGCTGATCATGCAATGATCACGTAGCTACCATGTACTGGTCACGTGAATGATCATGCACTGATCACGTAATTGATCATGCACTGGTCATGTGGCTGATCATGCACTGATCACGTGGCTGATCATACACTGATCACGTGACTGATCATGCACTGATCACGTGACTGATCATGCACTGATCACGTGGCTATCATGCACTGATCACTTGGCTGGTCATACTGATCACGTGCCTCGTCATGCACTGATCACGTGGCTGATCATGCACTGATCACGTGACTGATCATGCACTGATCACGTGGCTATCATGCAGTGATCACGTGGCTATCATGCACAGATCACATGGCTGATCATGCAATGATCACGTAGCTACCATATACTGGTCACATGACTGATCATACACTGTTCACCTGTCTGACCATGCACTGCTCACGTGGCTGATCACACACTGTTCATGGAACTGATCATGCACTGATCACGTGGATATCATGCATTGATCACGTGGCTGAACATGCATTGTTCACGTGGCTTACCACACACCTGTCACGTGACTGATCATGCACTGATCACGTGGCACTCATGCACTGATCACGTGGCTGATCATACTCTGCTCACGTAACTGATCATGCACACATCACGTGGCTATCATGCACTTCTCACCTGGCTGGTCATGCAATGTTCACGTAGCTACCATATACTGGTCACGTGACTGATCATGCTCAGATCACGTAAATGATCATGCACTGTTCAGTTGACTGATCATGTACTGATCACGTGACTGATCATGCACTGATCACGTGGCTATCATGCACTGCTCACGTGGCTGATCATGCAATGATCACGTAGCAACCATGTACTGGTCACGTGACTGATCATGCACTGATCACGTAATTAATCCTGCACTGATCACCTGACTCATCATGCACTGATCACGTGGCTGATCACACACGTATCACGTGACTGATCATGCACTGATCACGTGGCTATCATGCACTAATCACGTGGATAAACATACACTGATCATGTGACAGATCATGCAGTGATCACGCGGCTATCATGCACTGCTCACGTGGCTGACCATGCAATGATCACGTAGCTACCATGTACTGGTCACGTGAGTGATCATGCACTGAGCACGTAATTGATCATACACTGATCAGGTGACTTATCATGCACTGTTCACGTGACTGATCATGCACTGATCACGTGACTGATCATGCACTGATCTCGTTGCTATCATGCAAGGTTCACATGGCAGATCATGTAATGATCACGTAGCTACCATGTACTGGTCACGTGACTATCATGCACTGATCACGTAATTGATCATGCACTGATCACGTGGCTGATCATACACTGATCACGTGACTGATCATGCACTGATCACGTGGCTGATCATGCAATGATCACGTAGCTACCATGTACTGGTCACGTGACTGATCATGCACTAATCACGTAATTGATCATGCACTGATCACGTGGCTGATCATGCAATGATCATGTAGCTACCATGTACTGGTCACGTGACTGATCATGCACTAATCACATAATTGATCATGCACTGATCACGTGGCTGATCATGCACTAATCACGTGACTGGTCATGCACTGATCACGTGGCTGATCATGCACTGATCACGTGACTGATCATGCACACATCACGTGGCTATCATGCACTGCTCACGTGGCTGGTCATGCAATGATCACGTCGCTACCATATACTGGTCACGTGAATGATCATGCACAGATCACGTAAATGATCATGCACTGTTCCCGTGACTGATCATGTACTGATCACGTGACTGATCATGCACTGATCACGTGGCTATCATGCTCTCCTCAAGTGGGTGATCATGCAATGATCACGTAGCAACCATGTACTGGTCACCTGACTGATCATGCACTGATCATGTAATTGATCCAGCACTGATCACGTGGCTCATCATGCACTGATCCCGTGACTGATCATGCACTGATCACGTGGCTATCATGCACTGATCACTTGGCTGGTCATACACTGATCACGCAGCTACCATGTACTGGTCACGTGACTGATCATGCACTGATGACGTAATTGATCATGCACTGATCATGTGGCTGATCATGCACTGATCACTTAACTGATCATGCACTGATCACGTGACTTATCATGCACTGATCACGTGGCTTTAATGCACTGATCACATGGCTGGTCATACACTGATCACGTGCCTGGTCATGCACAGATTACATGACTGATCATGCACTGATCACGTCACAGATCATGCACTGATCACCTGGCTATCATGCACTACTCACGTGGCTGATCATGCAATGATCATGTAGCTACCATGTACCGGTCACGTGACAGATCATACACCCATCAGGTGACTGATCATGCACTGATCACGTGGCTATCAAGCACTGTTCACGTGGCTGATCATACACTGATCACCTGCCTGGTCATGCACAGATCACGTGACTAATCATGAACTGATCACGTAGCAATCATTCACTGATCACCTGGCTGATCATGCACTGATCACGTGGCTATCATGCAATGATCACGTGGCTATCATGCACTGATCACGTGGCTGATCATGCACTGATACCGTGACTGAGCATGGACTGATCACATGACTATCATGTAGTGATCACGTGACTTAATGGCGCTGACCATGTGACTGATCATGCGCTGAGCATGTTTGCTATCATACACTGATCATGTGCCTCTGGAGGCAATAAACAAAGAGCTGAGTAGGCATGAATCAAACAGTCAGCAGGCAATAATCATGGAACTCAGCTGTGAGGAATCATGCTGCTCAGCTGGCAATAATCAAGCAGCTGAGCAGGCAGGAATTACACAGCACAGCTGGCAATTGTCAAGCAGATGACAGGCAGGAATCGTGCAGCTCAGCTGGCAATTGTCAAGCAGATGAGCAGACAGGAATCACGCAGCTCAGCAGTCCCTGATCACGTGACTGAGCATGCACTGTTCACCTGGCTGATCATACACTGATCACGTGATTGATCAAGCACTGATCACTTGGATATCATGCACTGATCACGTGGCTAATCATACACTGTTCACATGTCTGACCATGCACTGATCACGTGGCTGATCATACACTGCTCACGTAACTGATCATGCACTGATCACGTAATTGATCATGCACTGATCACGTGGCTGATCATGTAATGATCACGTAGCTACCATGTACTGGTCCCGTGAGTGATCATGCACTGATCACGTAATTGATCATTCACTGATCACGTGGCTGATCATGCACTGAACACGTGACTGATCATGCACAGATCACGTGACTGATCATGCACTGATCACGTGGCTATCATGCACTGCTCACGTGGCTGATCATGCAGTGATCACGCAGCTACCATGTACTGGTCACATGACTGATCATGCACTGATCACGTAATTGATCATGGCACTGATCACCTGGCTTATCATGCATTCATCATGTGACTGATCATGTGCTGATCATGTTTGGTGTCACACACTGATCATGTGCATCTGGAGGCAATGAACAAAGAGCTGAGTAGGCAGGAATCAGTCAGCAGGCTATAATCATGGAACTCAGCTCTGAGAAATCATGCTGCTCAGCTGGCAATAATCAAGTAGATGAGCAGGCAGGAATTATGCAGCACAGGTGGCAATTGTCAAGGAGATGACAGACAGGAATCGTACAGCTCAGCTGGCAATTGTCAAGCAGATGAGCAGACAGTAATCACGCAGCTCAGCAGGCCCTGATCACGTGACTGAGCATGCACTGTTCACGTCGCTGATCACACACCTATCACGTGAATGATCATGCACTGATCACGTGGCTCTCATGCACTGATCACGTGATTGCGCATGCACTGACCACGTAATTGTATGCACTGCTCACGTGGCTATCATGCACTGATGACGTGGCTGATCATGCACTTTTCATGTGACTGCATCATGCACTGCATCACGTCAGCACTGCACTTGATCACTTGGCTGATCATACACTCATCACGGGGACTGATCGTGCCACTGATTATGGCCGCTATCAGTGCATTGACTACATGACTCCACCGTTGCACGATCACGTGGATGATGCATGCACTGATCCACGTGAACTCGACCATGGCACTGATCACGTGCATGATCATGCACTGATCACGTGGCTGATCATGGCACTGATCACGTGCTATTCATGCACTAATCACGCTGGATAAACATACACTGATCATGTGAAGATCATGCAGTGATCACGCGGCTATCATGCACTGCTCACGTGGCTGACCATGCAATGATCACGTAGCTACCATGTACTGGTCACGTGAGTGATCATGCACTGAGCACGTAATTGATCATACACTGATCAGGTGACTTATCATGCACTGTTCACGTGACTGATCATGCACTGATCACGTGACTGATCATGCACTGATCTCGTTGCTATCATGCAAGGTTCACATGGCAGATCATGTAATGATCACGTAGCTACCATGTACTGGTCACGTGACTATCATGCACTGATCACGTAATTGATCATGCACTGATCACGTGGCTGATCATACACTGATCACGTGACTGATCATGCACTGATCACGTGGCTGATCATGCAATGATCACGTAGCTACCATGTACTGGTCACGTGACTGATCATGCACTAATCACGTAATTGATCATGCACTGATCACGTGGCTGATCATGCAATGATCATGTAGCTACCATGTAATGGTCACGTGACTGATCATGCACTAATCACGTAATTGATCATGCACTGATCACGTGGCTGATCATGCACTAATCACGTGACTGGTCATGCACTGATCACGTGGCTGATCATGCACTGATCACGTGACTGATCATGCACACATCACGTGGCTATCATGCACTGCTCACGTGGCTGGTCATGCAATGTTCACGTCGCTACCATATACTGGTCACGTGAATGATCATGCACAGATCACGTAAATGATCATGCACTGTTCCCGTGACTGATCATGTACTGATCACGTGACTGATCATGCACTGATCACATGGCTATCATGCTCTCCTCAAGTGGGTGATCATGCAATGATCATGTAGCAACCATGTACTGGTCACCTGACTGATCATGCACTGATCATGTAATTGATCCAGCACTGATCACGTGGCTCATCATGCACTGATCCCGTGACTGATCATGCACTGATCACGTGGCTATCATGCACTGATCACTTGGCTGGTCATACACTGATCACGCAGCTACCATGTACTCGTCACGTGACTGATCATGCACTGATGACGTAATTGATCATGCACTGATCATGTGGCTGATCATGCACTGATCACTTAACTGATCATGCACTGATCACGTGACTTATCATGCACTGATCACGTGGCTTTAATGCACTGATCACATGGCTGGTCATACACTGATCACGTGCCTGGTCATGCACAGATTACATGACTGATCATGCACTGATCACGTCACAGATCATGCACTGATCACCTGGCTATCATGCACTACTCACGTGGCTGATCATGCAATGATCATGTAGCTACCATGTACCGGTCACGTGACAGATCATACACCCATCAGGTGACTGATCATGCACTGATCACGTGGCTATCATGCACTGTTCACGTGGCTGATCATACACTGATCACCTGCCTGGTCATGCACAGATCACGTGACTAATCATGAACTGATCACGTAGCAATCATTCACTGATCACCTGGCTGATCATGCACTGATCACGTGGCTATCATGCAATGATCACGTGGCTATCATGCACTGATCACGTGGCTGATCATGCACTGATACCGTGACTGAGCATGGACTGATCACATGACTATCATGTAGTGATCACGTGACTTAATGGCGCTGACCATGTGACTGATCATGCGCTGAGCATGTTTGCTATCATACACTGATCATGTGCCTCTGGAGGCAATAAACAAAGAGCTGAGTAGGCATGAATCAAACAGTCAGCAGGCAATAATCATGGAACTCAGCTGTGAGGAATCATGCTGCTCAGCTGGCAATAATCAAGCAGCTGAGCAGGCAGGAATTACACAGCACAGCTGGCAATTGTCAAGCAGATGACAGGCAGGAATCGGGCAGCTCAGCTGGCAATTGTCAAGCAGATGAGCAGACAGTAATCACGCAGCTCAGCAGTCCCTGATCACGTGACTGAGCATGCACTGTTCACCTGGCTGATCATACACTGATCACGTGATTGATCAAGCACTGATCACTTGGATATCATG
This sequence comes from Bos taurus, assembly GCF_002263795.3. Lineage (NCBI taxonomy): Eukaryota > Metazoa > Chordata > Mammalia > Artiodactyla > Bovidae > Bos > Bos taurus. The sequence continues at coordinate 24,199 of NW_020192073.1, read as the reverse complement.
CACTGATCACGTGGCTAATCATACACTGTTCACGTGTCTGACCATGCACTGATCACGTGGCTGATCATACACTGCTCACGTAACTGATCATGCACTGATCACGTAATTGATCATGCACTGATCACGTGGCTGATCATGTAATGATCACGTAGCTACCATGTACTGGTCCCGTGAGTGATCATGCACTGATCACGTAATTGATCATTCACTGATCACGTGGCTGATCATGCACTGAACACGTGACTGATCATGCACAGATCACGTGACTGATCATGCACTGATCACGTGGCTATCATGCACTGCTCACGTGGCTGATCATGCAGTGATCACGCAGCTACCATGTACTGGTCACATGACTGATCTTGCACTGACCACGTAATTGATCATGCACTGATCACCTGGCTTATCATGCATTCATCATGTGACTGATCATGTGCTGATCATGTTTGGTGTCACACACTGATCATGTGCATCTGGAGGCAATGAACAAAGAGCTGAGTAGGCAGGAATCAGTCAGCAGGCTATAATCATGGAACTCAGCTCTGAGAAATCATGCTGCTCAGCTGGCAATAATCAAGTAGATGAGCAGGCAGGAATTATGCAGCACAGGTGGCAATTGTCAAGCAGATGACAGACAGGAATCGTACAGCTCAGCTGGCAATTGTCAAGCAGATGAGCAGACAGTAATCACGCAGCTCAGCAGGCCCTGAACACGTGACTGAGCGTGCACTGTTCACGTCGCTGATCACACACCTATCACGTGAATGATCATGCACTGATCACGTGGCTCTCATGCACTGATCACGTGATTGCGCATGCACTGACCACGTAATTGTATGCACTGCTCACGTGGCTATCATGCACTGATGACGTGGCTGATCATGCACTTAACATGTGACTGATCATGCACTGATCACGTAGTTATCTTGCACTGATCACTTGGCTGATCATACACTCATCACGGGACTGATCGTGCACTGATTATGGCGCTATCATGCATTGACTACATGACTCCACATGCACTGATCACGTGGATGATCATGCACTGATCACGTGACTGACCATGCACTGATCACGTGACTGATCATGCACTGATCACGTGGCTGATCATGCACTGATCACGTGGCTATCACGCACTGGTCACGTGGCTGATCATGCAATGATCACGTAGCTACCATGTACTGGTCACGTGAATGATCATGCACTGATCACGTAATTGATCATGCACTGGTCATGTGGCTGATCATGCACTGATCACGTGGCTGATCATACACTGATCACGTGACTGATCATGCACTGATCACGTGACTGATCATGCACTGATCACGTGGCTATCATGCACTGATCACTTGGCTGGTCATACTGATCACGTGCCTCGTCATGCACTGATCACGTGGCTGATCATGCACTGATCACGTGACTGATCATGCACTGATCACGTGGCTATCATGCAGTGATCACGTGGCTATCATGCACAGATCACATGGCTGATCATGCAATGATCACGTAGCTACCATATACTGGTCACTTGACTGATCATACACTGTTCACCTGTCTGACCATGCACTGCTCACGTGGCTGATCACACACTGTTCATGTAACTGATCATGCACTGATCAGGTGGATATCATGCATTGATCACGTGGCTGAACATGCATTGTTCACGTGGCTTACCACACACCTGTCACGTGACTGATCATGCACTGATCACGTGGCACTCATGCACTGATCACGTGGCTGATCATACTCTGCTCACGTAACTGATCATGCACACATCACGTGGCTATCATGCACTTCTCACCTGGCTGGTCATGCAATGTTCACGTAGCTACCATATACTGGTCACGTGACTGATCATGCTCAGATCACGTAAATGATCATGCACTGTTCAGTTGACTGATCATGTACTGATCACGTGACTGATCATGCACTGATCACGTGGCTACCATGCACTGCTCACGTGGCTGATCATGCAATGATCACGTAGCAACCATGTACTGGTCACGTGACTGATCATGCACTGATCACGTGGCTGATCACACACGTATCACGTGACTGATCATGCACTGATCACGTGGCTATCATGCACTAATCACGTGGATAAACATACACTGATCATGTGACAGATCATGCAGTGATCACGCGGCTATCATGCACTGCTCACGTGGCTGACCATGCAATGATCACGTAGCTACCATGTACTGGTCACGTGAGTGATCATGCACTGAGCACGTAATTGATCATACACTGATCAGGTGACTTATCATGCACTGTTCACGTGACTGATCATGCACTGATCACGTGACTGATCATGCACTGATCTCGTTGCTATCATGCAAGGTTCACATGGCAGATCATGTAATGATCACGTAGCTACCATGTACTGGTCACGTGACTATCATGCACTGATCACGTAATTGATCATGCACTGATCACGTGGCTGATCATACACTGATCACGTGACTGATCATGCACTGATCACGTGGCTGATCATGCAATGATCACGTAGCTACCATGTACTGGTCACGTGACTGATCATGCACTAATCACGTAATTGATCATGCACTGATCACGTGGCTGATCATGCAATGATCATGTAGCTACCATGTACTGGTCACGTGACTGATCATGCACTAATCACATAATTGATCATGCACTGATCACGTGGGTGATCATGCACTAATCACGTGACTGGTCATGCACTGATCACGTGGCTGATCATGCACTGATCACGTGACTGATCATGCACACATCACGTGGCTATCATGCACTGCTCACGTGGCTGGTCATGCAATGATCACGTCGCTACCATATACTGGTCACGTGAATGATCATGCACAGATCACGTAAATGATCATGCACTGTTCCCGTGACTCATCATGTACTGATCACGTGACTGATCATGCACTGATCACGTGGCTATCATGCTCTCCTCAAGTGGGTGATCATGCAATGATCACGTAGCAACCATGTACTGGTCACCTGACTGATCATGCACTGATCATGTAATTGATCCAGCACTGATCACGTGGCTCATCATGCACTGATCCGTGACTGATCATGCACTGATCACGTGGCTATCATGCACTGATCACTTGGCTGGTCATACACTGGTCACGCAGCTACCATGTACTGGTGACGTGACTGATCATGCACTGATGACGTAATTGATCATGCACTGATCATGTGGCTGATCATGCACTGATCACTTAACTGATCATGCACTGATCACGTGACTTATCATGCACTGATCACGTGGCTTTAATTCACTGATCACATGGCTGGTCATACACTGATCACGTGCCTGGTCATGCACAGATTACATGACTGATCATGCACTGATCACGTCACAGATCATGCACTGATCACCTGGCTATCATGCACTACTCACGTGGCTGATCATGCAATGATCATGTAGCTACCATGTACCGGTCACGTGACAGATCATACACCCATCAGGTGACTGATCATGCACTGATCACGTGGCTATCAAGCACTGTTCACGTGGCTGATCATACACTGATCACCTGCCTGGTCATGCACAGATCACGTGACTAATCATGAACTGATCACGTAGCAATCATTCAATGATCACCTGGCTGATCATGCACTGATCACGTGGCTATCATGCAATGATCACGTGGCTATCATGCACTGATCACGTGGCTGATCATGCACTGATACCGTGACTGAGCATGGACTGATCACATGACTATCATGTAGTGATCACGTGACTTAATGGCGCTGACCATGTGACTGATCATGCGCTGAGCATGTTTGCTATCATACACTGATCATGTGCCTCTGGAGGCAATAAACAAAGAGCTGAGTAGGCATGAATCAAACAGTCAGCAGGCAATAATCATGGAACTCAGCTGTGAGGAATCATGCTGCTCAGCTGGCAATAATCAAGCAGCTGAGCAGGCAGGAATTACACAGCACAGCTGGCAATTGTCAAGCAGATGACAGGCAGGAATCGTGCAGCTCAGCTGGCAATTGTCAAGCAGATGAGCAGACAGTAATCACGCAGCTCAGCAGTCCCTGATCACGTGACTGAGCATGCACTGTTCACCTGGCTGATCATACACTGATCACGTGATTGATCAAGCACTGATCACTTGGATATCATGCACTGATCACGTGGCTAATCATACACTGTTCACATGTCTGACCATGCACTGATCACGTGGCTGATCATACACTGCTCACGTAACTGATCATGCACTGATCACGTAATTGATCATGCACTGATCACGTGGCTGATCATGTAATGATCACGTAGCTACCATGTACTGGTCCCGTGAGTGATCATGCACTGATCACGTAATTGATCATTCACTGATCACGTGGCTGATCATGCACTGAACACGTGACTGATCATGCACAGATCACGTGACTGATCATGCACTGATCACGTGGCTATCATGCACTGCTCACGTGGCTGATCATGCAGTGATCACGCAGCTACCATGTACTGGTCACATGACTGATCATGCACTGATCACGTAATTGATCATGGCACTGATCACCTGGCTTATCATGCATTCATCATGTGACTGATCATGTGCTGATCATGTTTGGTGTCACACACTGATCATGTGCATCTGGAGGCAATGAACAAAGAGCTGAGTAGGCAGGAATCAGTCAGCAGGCTATAATCATGGAACTCAGCTCTGAGAAATCATGCTGCTCAGCTGGCAATAATCAAGTAGATGAGCAGGCAGGAATTATGCAGCACAGGTGGCAATTGTCAAGGAGATGACAGACAGGAATCGTACAGCTCAGCTGGCAATTGTCAAGCAAGATGAGCAGACAGTAATCACGCAGCTCAGCAGGGCCCTGATCACGTGACTGAGCATGCACTGTTCACGTCGCTGATCACACACCTATCACGTGAATGATCATGCACTGATCACGTGGCTCTCATGCACTGATCACGTGATTGCGCATGCACTGACCACGTAATTGTATGCACTGCTCACGTGGCTATCATGCACTGATGACGTGGCTGATCATGCACTTTTCATGTGACTGATCATGCACTGATCACGTAGCTATCTTGCACTGATCACTTGGCTGATCATACACTCCATCACGGGACTGATCGTGCACTGATTATGGCGCTATCAGGCATTGACTACATGACTCCACCTGCACTGATCACGTGGATGATCATGCACTGATCACGTGACTGACCATGCACTGATCACGTGACTGATCATGCACTGATTCACGTGGCTGATCATGCACTGATCACGTGGCTATCATGCACTAATCCGTGGATAACATACACTGATCATGTGAACAGATCATGCAGTGATCCCGCGGCTATCATGCACTGCTCACGTGGCTGACCATGCAATGATCACGTAGCTACCATGTACTGGTCACGTGAGTGATCATGCACTGAGCACGTAATTGATCATACACTGATCAGGTGACTTATCATGCACTGTTCACGTGACTGATCATGCACTGATCACGGTGGACTGCATCATGCCACCTGATCTCGGTTGCTATCCATAGCCAAGGTTCACATGGCAGATCATGTAATGATCACGGTAGCCTACCATGACTGGTCAGGTGACTATCATGCACCTGAATCACGTAATTGATCTATGCACTGATCACGTGGCTGATCATACCACTGATCACGGTGACTGATCATGCCACATAAGATCACGTGGCTGATCATGCAATGATCACGTAGCTACCATGTACTGGTCACGTGACTGATCATGCACTAATCACGTAATTGATCATGCACTGATCACGTGGCTGATCATGCAATGATCATGTAGCTACCATGTAGATGGTCACGTGACTGATCATGCACTAATCACGTAATTGATCATGCACTGATCACGTGGCTGATCATGCACTAATCACGTGACTGGTCATGCACTGATCACGTGGCTGATCATGCACTGATCACGTGACTGATCATGCACACATCACGTGGCTATCATGCACTGCTCACGTGGCTGGTCATGCAAATGTTCACGTCGCTACCATATACTGGTCACGTGGAATGATCATGCACAGATCACGTAAATGATCATGCACTGTTTCCCCGTGACTGATCATGTACTGATCAAGTGACTGATCATGCACTGATCACATGGCTATCATGCTCTCCTCAAGTGGGTGATTCATGCAATGATCATGGTAGCAACCATGTACTGGGTGCACCTGACTGATCATTGCACTGATCGATGTAATTGATGCCAGCACTGCCATCACCGTGGCTCATCATGCACTGATCCCCGTTGAACTGATCATGCACTGATCACGGTGGCTATCATGCACTTGATCACTTGGCTGGTCATACACTGATCACGGCCAGCTACCATGTACCGTTCACGTGACTGATCGATGCTACTGATGACTGTAATCTGATCATGCACTGATCATGTGGCTGATCATGCTACTGATCACTTAAACTGATCATGGCACTGATCACGTGGACTTATCATGCCACTGATCACAGCTGGCTTTAATTGCACTGATCACATGGCTGGGCATACACTGATCACGTGCCTGGTCATGCACAGATTACTATGACTGGATCAGCACTGATCACGTCACAGATCATGCACTGATCACCTTGGCCTATCATGCCAGCTACTCACGTGGCTGATCATGCAATGATCATTGAGCTACCATTACCGGTCACGTGACAGATCAATACACCCATCAGGTGACTGATCATGCACTGATCACGTGGCTATCATGCACTGTTCACGTGGCTGATCATACACTGATCACCTGCCTGGTCATGCACAGATCACGTGACTAATCATGAACTGATCACGTAGCAATCATTCAACTGATCACTCTGGCTGATCATGCACTGATCACGTGGCTATCATGCCAATGATCACGTGGCTATCATGCACTGATCACGTGGCTGATCATGCACTGATACCTGTGACTGAGCATGGACTGATCACCATGACTATCATGTAGTGATCACGTGACTTAATGGCGCTGACCATGTGACTGATCATGCGCTGAGCATGTTTGCTATCATACACTGATCATGTGCCTCTGGAGGCAATAAACAAAGAGCTGAGTAGGCATGAATCAAACAGTCAGCAGGCAATAATCATGGAACTCAGCTGTGAGGAATCATGCTGCTCAGCTGGCAATAATCAAGCAGCTGAGCAGGGCAGGAATTACACAGCACAGCTGGCAATTGTCAAGCAGATGACAGGCAGGAATCGGGCAGCTCAGCTGGCAATTGTCAAGCAGATGAGCAGACAGTAATCACGCAGCTCAGCAGTCCCTGATCACGTGACTGAGCATGCACTGTTCACCTGGCTGATCATACACTGATCACGTGAATGATCAAGCACTGATCACTTGGATATCATGCACTGATCACGTGGCTAATCATACACTGTTCACGTGTCTGACCATGCACTGATCACGTGGCTGATCATACACTGCTCACGTAACTGATCATGCACTGATCACGTAAATTGATCATGCACTGATCACGTGGCTGATCATGTAATGATCACGTAGCTACCATGTACTGGTCCCGTGAGTGACCATGCACTGATCACGTAATTGATCATTCACTGATCACGTGGCTGATCATGCACTGAACACGTGACTGATCATGCACAGATCACGTGACTGATCATGCACTGATCACGTGGCTATCATGCACTGCTCACGTGGCTGATCATGCAGTGATCACGCAGCTACCATGTACTGGTCACATGACTGATCTTGCACTGACACGTAATTGATCATGCACTGATCACCTGGCTTATCATGCATTCATCATGTGACTGATCATGTGCTGATCATGTTTTGGTGTCACACACTGATCATGTGCATCTGGAGGCAATGAACAAAGAGCTGAGTAGGCAGGAATCAGTCAGCAGGCTATAATCATGGAACTCAGCTCTGAGAAATCATGCTGCTCAGCTGGCAATAATCAAGTAGATGAGCAGGCAGGAATTAATGCAGCACAGGTGGCCAATTGTCAAGCAGATGACAGACAGGAATCGTACAGCTCAGCTGGCAATTGTCAAGCAGATGAGCAGACAGTAATCACGCAGCTCAGCAGGCCCTGAAACCGTGACTGAGCGTGCACTGTTCACGTCGCTGATCACACACCTATCACGTGAATGATCATGCACTGATCACGTGGCTCTCATGCATGATGCACGTGATTGCGCATGCACTGACCACGTAATTGTATGCGACTGCTCACGTGGCTATCATGCACTGATTTGACGTGGCTGATCATGCACTTAACATGTGACTGATCATGCACTGATCCAGTAGTTATCTTGCACTGATCACTTGGCTGATCATACACTTCATCACGGGACTGATCCGTGCACTGATTATGGCGCTATAAATGCATTGAACTACATGACTCACATGCAACTGAACACGTGGAATGAATCCATGGCACTGATCACGTGACTGAGACCATGCACTGATCCACGTGACTGATCAATGCAGCTGATCACGTGCTGATCCGTTGCAGTGGCTATCACGCACTGGTCACGTGGCTGATCATGCAATGATCACGTAGCTACCATGTACTGCGTCACGTGAATGATCATGCACTTGATCACGTAATTGATCATGCACTGGGTCATGTGGCTGTGCATGCCACTTGATCACGTGGCTTGATAATACACTGATCACGTGACTGATCATGCGACTGATCACGTGAGCTGATCATGCACTGATCACGTGGCTATCAGTGCACTGATCCACTTGGCCTGGTCATACTGATCAGCGTGCCTCGTCATGCATGATCACGTGGCCTGATCATTGCACTGAGTCACGTGACTGATGCATGCATGATCACCGGTGGCTATCATGCAGTGATCACGTGAGCTATCATGCACCCAGATAACATGGGCTGATCATGCAATGCATCACGTAGCTACCAATATACTGGTCACTTGACTGCATCATACACTGTTCACCTGTCTGACCATGCCACTGCTCACGTGGCGGGCATCACGACACTGTTCATGTAACCTGATCATGGCACTGGAGTCAGGTGGATATCATGCATGAGTCACGTGGCCTGAACATGCATTGTTCACGTGTGGCTTAACCCACAGCACCTGTCACGTGGACTAGATCATTGCACTGATCACGTGGCACTCTATGCACTGATCACGTGGCTGATCATACTCTGCTCACGTAACTGATCATGCACACATCACGTGGCTATCATGCACTTCTCACCTGGCTGGTCATGCAATGTTTCACGTAGCTACCATATACTGGGTCACGTGGACCTGATCATGCTCAGATCACGGTAAATGATCATGCACTGTTCAGTTGACTGATCATGTACTGATCACGTGACTGATCATGCACTGATCACGTGGCTATTCATGCACTGCTCACGTGGCTGATCATGCAATGATCACGTAGCAACCATGTACTGGTCACGTGACTGATCATGCACTGATCACGTAATTAATCATGCACTGATCACCTGACTCATCATGCACCTGATCACGTTGGCTGATCACACACGTATCACGTGACTGATCATGCACTGATCACGTGGCTATCATGCACTAATCACGTGGATAAACATACACTGATCATGTTGACAGGATCAGTGCAGTGATCACGCGGCTATCATGCACTGCTCACGTGGCTGACCATGCAATGATCACGTAGCTACCATGTACTGGTCACGTGAGTGATCATGCACTGAGCACGTAATTGATCATACACTGATCAGGTGACTTATCATGCACTGTTCACGTGACTGATCATGCACTGATCACGTGACTGATCATTGCACTGATCTCGTTGGCTATCATGCAAGGTTCACATGGCAGAATCATGTAATGATCACGTAGCTACCATGTACTGGTCACGTGACTATCATGCACTGATCACGTAATTGATCATGCACTGATCACGTGGCTGATCATACACTGATCACGTGACTGATCATTCCACTGCATCACGTGGGCTGGATCATGCCAATGCATCACGTGGCTACCATGTACATGGTCACGTGACTGATCATGCAACTAATCACGTAATTGATCATGCCACTGATCACGTGGCTGGATGGCATGCCCAATGATCAGTGTAGGCTACCAATGTAATGTCACGTGACTGATCATGCACTAATCAACGTAATTGATCATGCACTGATCACGTGGCTGATCAGCAACTAATCACGTGACTGTTCATGCACTGATCACGTGTCTGATCATGCACTGATCACGTGACTGATCATGCACACATCACGTGGCTATCATGCACTGCTCACGTGGCTGTTCATGCAATGATCACGTCGCTACCCATATACTGGTCACGTGAATGATCATGCACAGATCACGTAAATGATCATGCACTGTTCCCGTGACTGATCATGTACTGATCACGTGACTGATCATGCACTGATCACATGGCTATCATGCTCTCCTCAAGTGGGTGATCATGCAATGATCATGTTAGCAACCATGTACTGGTCACCTGACTGATCATGCACTGATCATGTAATTGATCCAGCCACTGATCACGTGGCTCATCATGCACTGATCCCGTGACTGATCATGCACTGGATCACGTGGCTATCATGCACTGATCACTTTGGCTGGTCATACACTGATCACGCAGCTACCATGTACTGGTCACCGTGACTGATCATGCACTGATGACGTAATTGATCATGCACTGATCATGTTGGCTGATCATGCACTGATCACTTAACTGTCATGCACTGATCACGTGACTTATCATGCACTGATCACGTGACTTTAATGCACTGATCACATGGCTGGTCATACACTGATCACGTGCCTGGTCATGCACAGATTACATGACTGATCATGCACTGATCACGTCACAGATCATGCACTGATCACCTGGCTATCATGCACTACTCACGTGGCTGATCATGCAATGATCATGTAGCTACCATGTACCGGTCACGTGACAGATCATACACCCATCAGGTGACTGATCATGCACTGATCACGTGGCTATCATGCACTGTTCACGTGGCTGATCATACACTGATCACCTGCCTGGTCATGCACAGATCACGTGACTAATCATGAACTGATCACGTAGCAATCATTCACTGATCACCTGGCTGATCATGCACTGATCACGTGGCTATCATGCAATGATCACGTGGCTATCATGCACTGATCACGTGGCTGATCATGCACTGATACCGTGACTGAGCATGGACTGATCACATGACTATCATGTAGTGATCACGTGACTTAATGGCGCTGACCATGTGACTGATCATGCGCTGAGCATGTTTGCTATCATACACTGATCATGTGCCTCTGGAGGCAATAAACAAAGAGCTGAGTAGGCATGAATCAAACAGTCAGCAGGCAATAATCATGGAACTCAGCTGTGAGGAATCATGCTGCTCAGCTGGCAATAATCAAGCAGCTGAGCAGGCAGGAATTACACAGCACAGCTGGCAATTGTCAAGCAGATGACAGGCAGGAATCGTGCAGCTCAGCTGGCAATTGTCAAGCAGATGAGCAGACAGGAATCACGCAGCTCAGCAGTCCCTGATCACGTGACTGAGCATGCACTGTTCACCTGGCTGATCATACACTGATCACGTGATTGATCAAGCACTGATCACTTGGATATCATGCACTGATCACGTGGCTAATCATACACTGTTCACGTGTCTGACCATGCACTGATCACGTGGCTGATCATACACTGCTCACGTAACTGATCATGCACTGATCACGTAATTGATCATGCACTGATCACGTGGCTGATCATGTAATGATCACGTAGCTACCATGTACTGGTCCCGTGAGTGACCATGCACTGATCACGTAATTGATCATTCACTGATCACGTGGCTGATCATGCACTGAACACGTGACTGATCATGCACAGATCACGTGACTGATCATGCACTGATCACGTGGCTATCATGCACTGCTCACGTGGCTGATCATGCAGTGATCACGCAGCTACCATGTACTGGTCACATGACTGATCTTGCACTGACCACGTAATTGATCATGCACTGATCACCTGGCTTATCATGCATTCAATCATGTGGACTGATCATGTGCTGATCATGTTTGTGTCACACCACTGATCATGTGCATCTGGAGGCAATGAACAAAGAGCTGAGTAGGCAGGAATCAGTCAGCAGGCTATAATCATGGAACTTCAGCTCTGAGGAAATCATGCTGCTCAGCTGGCAATAATCAAGTAGATGAGCAGGCAGGAATTATGCAGCACAGGTGGCAATTGTCAAGCAGATGACAGACAGGAATCGTTACAGCTCAGCTGGCAATTGGTCAAGCAGATGAGCAGACAGTAATCACGCAGCTCAAGCAGGCCCTGAACACGTGACTGAGCATGCACTGTTCACGTCGCTGATCACACACCTATCACGTGAATGATCATGCACTGATCACGTGGCTCTCATGCACTGATCACGTGATTGCGCATGCACTGACCACGTAATTGTATGCACTGCTCACGTGGCTATCATGCACTGATGACGTGGCTGATCATGCACTTTCATGTGACTGATCATGCACTGATCACGTAGCTATCTTGCACTGATCACTTGGCTGATCATACACTCATCACGGGACTGATCGTGCACTGATTATGGCGCTATCAGGCATTGACTACATGACTCCACCTGCACTGATCACGTGGATGATCATGCACTGATCACGTGACTGACCATGCACTGATCACGTGACTGATCATGCACTGATCACGTGGCTGATCATGCACTGATCACGTGGCTATCACGCACTGCTCACGTGGCTGATCATGCAATGATCACGTAGCTACCATGTACTGGTCACGTGAATGATCATGCACTGATCACGTAATTGATCATGCACTGGTCATGTGGCTGATCATGCACTGATCACGTGGCTGATCATACACTGATCACGTGACTGATCATGCACTGATCACGTGACTGATCATGCACTGATCACGTGGCTATCATGCACTGATCACTTGGCTGGTCATACTGATCACGTGCCTCGTCATGCACTGATCACGTGGCTGATCATGCACTGATCACGTGACTGATCATGCACTGATCACGTGGCTATCATGCAGTGATCACGTGGCTATCATGCACAGATCACATGGCTGATCATGCAATGATCACGTAGCTACCATATACTGGTCACGTGACTGATCATACACTGTTCACCTGTCTGACCATGCACTGCTCACGTGGCTGATCACACACTGTTCATGGAACTGATCATGCACTGATCACGTGGATATCATGCATTGATCACGTGGCTGAACATGCATTGTTCACGTGGCTTACCACACACCTGTCACGTGACTGATCATGCACTGATCACGTGGCACTCATGCACTGATCACGTGGCTGATCATACTCTGCTCACGTAACTGATCATGCACACATCTCGTGGCTATCATGCACTTCTCACCTGGCTGGTCATGCAATGTTCACGTAGCTACCATATACTGGTCACGTGACTGATCATGCTCAGATCACGTAAATGATCATGCACTGTTCAGTTGACTGATCATGTACTGATCACGTGACTGATCATGCACTGATCACGTGGCTATCATGCACTGCTCACGTGGCTGATCATGCAATGATCACGCAGCTACCATGTACTGGTCACATGACTGATCATGCACTGATCACGTAATTGATCATGCACTGATCACCTGGCTTATCATGCATTCATCATGTGACTGATCATGTGCTGATCATGTTTGGTGTCACACACTGATCATGTGCATCTGGAGGCAATGAACAAAGAGCTGAGTAGGCAGGAATCAGTCAGCAGGCTATAATCATGGAACTCAGCTCTGAGAAATCATGCTGCTCAGCTGGCAATAATCAAGTAGATGAGCAGGAAGGAATTATGCAGCACAGGTGGCAATTGTCAAGGAGATGACAGACAGGAATCGTACAGCTCAGCTGGCAATTGTCAAGCAGATGAGCAGACAGTAATCACGCAGCTCAGCAGGCCCTGAACACGTGACTGAGCATGCACTGTTCACGTCGCTGATCACACACCTATCACGTGAATGATCATGCACTGATCACGTGGCTCTCATGCACTGATCACGTGATTGCGCATGCACTGACCACGTAATTGTATGCACTGCTCACGTGGCTATTCATGCACTGATGACGTGGCTGATCATGCACTTTTCATGTGACTGATCATGCACTGGATCACGTAGCTATCTTGCACTGATCACTGGCTGATCATACACTCATCACGGGACTGATCGTGCACTGATTATGGCGCTATCAGGCATTGACTACATGACTCCACTGCACTGATCACGTGGATGATCATGCACTGATCACGTGACTGACCATGCACTGATCACGTGACTGATCATGCACTGATCACGTTGGCTGATCATGCACTGATCACGTGGCTATTCACGCACTGCTCACATGGCTGATCATGCAATGATCACGTAGCTACCATGTACTGGTCACGTGAATGATCATGCACTGATCACGTAATTGATCATGCACTGGTCATGTGGCTGATCATGCACTGATCAGCGTGGCTGATCATACACTGATCACGTGACTGATCATGCACTGATCACGTGACTGATCATGCACTGATCACGTGGCTATCAGTGCACTTGATCACGTGGCTGATCATGCACTGATCACGTGAGCTGATCATGCACTGATCACGTGGCTATCATGCAGTGATCACGTGGCTATCATGCACAGGATCACATGGGCTGATCATGCAATGATCACGTAGCTACCATATACTGCGTCACGTGATGATCATACACTGTTCACCTGTCTGACCCATGCACTGCTCACGTGGCTGATCACACACTGTTCATGGAACTGATCATGCACTGATCACGTGATATCATTGCATTGATCACGTGGCTGAACATGCATTGTTCACGTGGCTTACCACACACCTGTCACGTGACTGATCATGGCACTGATCAACGGTGGCACTCATGCACTGATCACGTGGCTGATCATACTCTGCTGCCACGTACCTGATCATGCACACATCACGTGGCTATCATGCACTTGTCACCTGGCTGGTCATGCAATGTTCACGTAGCTACCATATACTGGTCACGTGACTGATCATGCTCAGATCACGTAAATGATCATGCACTGTTCAGTTGACTGATCATGTACTGATCACGTGAACTGATCATTGCACTGATCACGTGGCTATCAGTGCACTGCTCACGTGGCTGATCATGCAATGATCACGTAGCAACCATTGTACTGGTCAGTGACTGATTCATGCACTGATCACGTAATAATCCTGCACTGATCACCTTGACTCATCATGCACTGATCACGTGGCTGATCACACACGTATCAACGTGCTGATCATGCCATGCCACTGATCACGTGGCTATCATGCCACTAATCACGTGGATAAACATACACTGATCATGTGACAGATCATTGCAGGGATCACGCGGCTATCATGCACTGTTCACGTGGCTGACCATGCAATGATCACGTACGCTACCATGTACTGGTCACGTGAGTGATCATGCACGGAGCACGTAATTGATCATACACTGATCAGGTGACTTATTCATGCACTGTTCACGTGACTGATCATGCACTGATCACCGTGACTGATCATGCACTGATCTCGTTGCTATCATGGCAAGGTTCACATGGCAGATCATGTAATGATCACGTAGCTACCATGTACTGGTCACGTGACTATCATGCATCTGATCACGTAATTGATCATGCACTGATCACGTGGCTGATCATACACTGATCACGTGACTGATCATGCACTGCTCACGTGGCTGATCATGCCAATGATCATGTAGCTACCATGTACTGGTCACGTGACTTGATCATGCACTAATCACGTAATTGATCATGCACTGATCACGTGGCTGATCATGCAATTATCAGTAGCTACCATGTACTGGTCACGTGACTGATCATGCACTAATCACATAATAGATCATGCACTGATCACGTGGCTGATCATGCACTAATCACGTGACTGGTCATGCACTGATCACGTGGCTGATCATGCACTGATCACGTGACTGATCATGCACACATCACGTGGCTATCATGCACTGCTCACGTGGGCTGGTCATGCAATGATCACGTCGCTACCATATACTGGTCACGTGAATGATCATGCACAGATCACGTAAATGATCATGCACTGTTCCCGTGACTGATCATGTACTTGATCACGTGACTGATCATGCACTGATCACATGGCTATCATGCTCTCCTCAAGTGGGTGATCATGCAATGATCATGTAGCAACCATGTACTGGTCACCTGACTGATCATGCACTGATCATGTAATTGATCCCAGCACTGATCACGTGCTCATCATGCACTGATCCCGTGACTGATCATGCACTGATCACGTGGCTATCATGCACTGATCACTTGGCTGGTCATACACTGATCACGCAGCTACCATGTACTCGTCACGTGACTGATCATGCACTGATGACGTAATTGATCCATGCAACCTGATCATCGTGGCTGATTCATGCAGCTGATCACTTAAACTGATCATGCACTGATCACGTGACTTATCATGCCACTGATCACGTGGCTTTAATGCACTGATCACATGGCTGGTCATACCACTGATCACGTGCCTGGTCATGCACAGATTACATGACTGATCATGCACTGAATCACGTCAACAGATCATGCACTGATCACCTGGCTATCATGCACTACTCACGCTGGCTGATCATGGCAATGATCATGTAGCTACCATGTACCGGTCACGTGACGATCATACACCATCAGGTGACTGATCATGCACTGATCACGTGCTATCATGCACTGTTCACGTGGCTGATCATACACTGATCACCTGCCCTGTGTCATGCACAGATCACGTGACTAATCATGAAGCTGATCACGTAGCAATCATTCACTGATCACCTGGCTGATCATGCACTGATCACGTGGCTATCATGCAATGATCACGTGGCTATCATGCAACTGATCACGTGGCTGATCATGCACTGATACCGTGACTGAGCATGGACTGATCACATGACTATCATGGTAGTAGAATTGCACAGTGAACTATATGGCGCTGGACCATGTGACAGATTCATGGCGCTGACGCATAGTTTGCTATCATACACTGATCATGTGGCCTCTGGAGGCATAAACACAACGAGCTGAGTAGGCATCGATCAAAACGTCAGCTAGGCAATAATCATGGAACTCATGCTGTGACGGAATCATGCTGCTCAGCTGGCAATAATCAAGCAGCTGAGGGCAGGCAGCGAATTACACAGCACACGCTGGCAATTGTCAAGCAGATGACAGGCAGGAATCGTGCAGCTCAGGCTGGCAATTGTCAAGCAAGATGAGCAGACAGGAATCACGCCAGCCTCAGCAGCGCCTGAATCAACGTGGACCCTGAAGCATGCACTGTTCACCTCGGCTGGAATCATACACTAGATCACGTGAATTGATCAAAGCACTGATCACTTGGATATCATGCACTGATCACGTGGCTAATCATACACTGTTCACGTGTCTGACCATGCACTGATCACGTGGCTGATCATACACTGCTCACGTAACTGATCATGCACTGATCACGTAATTGATCATGCACTGATCACGTGGCTGATCATGTAATGATCACGTAGCTACCATGTACTGGTCCCGTGAGTGATCATGCACTGATCACGTAATTGATCATTCACTGATCACGTGGCTGATCATGCACTGAACACGTGACTGATCATGCACAGATCACGTGACTGATCATGCACTGATCACGTGGCTATCATGCACTGCTCACGTGGCTGATCATGCAGTGATCACGCAGCTACCATGTACTGGTCACATGACTGATCTTGCACTGATCACGTAATTGATCATGCACTGATCACCTGGCTTATCATGCATTCATCATGTGACTGATCATGTGCTGATCATGTTTGGTGTCACACACTGATCATGTGCATCTGGAGGCAATGAACAAAGAGCTGAGTAGGCAGGAATCAGTCAGCAGGCTATAATCATGGAACTCAGCTCTGAGAAATCATGCTGCTCAGCTGGCAATAATCAAGTAGATGAGCAAGGCAGGAATTATGCCAGCACAGGTGGCAATTGTCAAGCAGATGACAGACAGGAATCGTACAGCTCAGCTGGGCAATTGTCAAGCAGATGAGCAGACAGTAATCACGCAGCTCAGCAGGCCCTGAACACGTGACTGAGCATGCACTGTTCACGTCGCTGATCACACACCTATCACGTGAATGATCATGCACTGATCACGTGGCTCTCATGCACTGATCACGTGATTGCGCATGCACTGACCACGTAATTGTATGCACTGCTCACGTGGCTATCATGCACTGATGACGTGGCTGATCATGGCACTTTTCATGTGAGTGATCATGCACTGATCACGTAGCTATCTTGCACTGATCACTTGGCTGATCATACACTCATCACGGGACTGATCGTGCACTGATTATGGCGCTATCAGGCATTGACTACATGACTCCACCTGCACTGATCACGTGGATGATCATGCACTGATCAACGTGACTGACCATGCACTGATCACGTGACTGATCATGCACTGATCACGTGGCTGATCATGCACTGATCACGTGGCTATCACGCACTGCTCACGTGGCTGATCATGCAATGATCACGTAGCTACCATGTACTGGTCACGTGAATGATCATGCACTGATCACGTAATTGATCATGCACTGGTCATGTGGCTGATCATGCACTGATCACGTGGCTGATCATACACTGATCACGTGACTGATCATGCACTGATCACGGTGACTGATCATGCACTGATCACGTGGCTATCATGCACTGATCACTTGGCTGGTCATACTGATCACGTGCCTCGTCATGCACTGATCACGTGGCTGATCATGCACTGATCACGTGATGATCATGCCTATCACGTGCTATCATGCAGTGATCACGTGGCTATCATGCACAGATCACATGGCTGATCATGCAATGATCACCTAGCTACCATATACTGGTCACGTGACTGATCATACACTGTTCACCTGTCTGACCATGCACTGCTTCACGTGGCTGATCACACATGTTCATGGAACTGATCATGCACTGATCACGTGGATATCATGCATTGATCACGTGGCTGAACATGCATTGTTCACGTGGCTTACCACACACCTGTCACGTGACTGATCATGCACTGAGCACGTGGCACTCATGCACTGATCACGTGGCTGATCATACTCTGCTCACGTAACTGATCATGCACACATCTCGTGGCTATCATGCACTTCTCACCTGGCTGGTCATGCAATGTTCACGTAGCTACCATATACTGGTCACGTGACTGATCATGCTCAGATCACGTAAATGATCATGCACTGTTCAGTTGACTGATCATTGTTACTGATCACGTGACTGATCATGCACCTGATCACGTGGCTATCATGCACTGCTCACGTGGCTGATCATGCAATGATCACGCAGCTACCATGTACTGGTCACAATGACTGATCATGCACTGATCACGTAATTGATCATGCACTGATCACCTGGCTTATCATGCATTTCATCATGTGACTGATCATGTGCTGATCATGTTTGGTGTCACACACTGATCATGTGCATCTGGAGGCAATGAACAAAGAGCTGAGTAGGCAGGAATCAGTCAGCAGGCTATAATCATGGAACTCAGCTCTGGGAGGAAATCATGCTGCTCAGCTGGCAATAATCAAGTAGATGAGCAGGCAGGAATTATGCAGCACAGGTGGCAATTGTCAAGGAGATGACAGACAGGAATCGTACAGCTCAGCTGGCAATTGTCAAGCAGATGAGCAGACAGTAATCACGCAGCTCAGCAGGCCCTGAACACGTGACTGAGCATGCACTGTTCACGTCGCTGATTCACACACCTATCACGTGAATGATCATGCACTGATCACGTGGCTCTCATGCACTGATCACGTGATTGCGCATGCCACTGACCACGTAATTGTATGCACTGCTCAACGTGGCTATCATGCACTTGATGACGTGGCTGATCATGCAACTTTTTCATGTGACTGATCATGCACTGATCACGTAGCTATCTTGCACTGATCACTTGGCTGATCATACACTCATCCGGGACTGATCGTGCACTGATTATGGCGCTATCAGGCATTGATACATGACTCCACCTGCACTGATCACGTGGATGATCATGCACTGATCACGTGACTGACCATGCACTGATCACGTGACTGATCATGCACTGATCACGTGGCTGATCATGCACTGATCACGTGCTATCACGCACTGCTCACGTGGCGATATGCAATGATCACGTAGCTACCATGTACTGGTCACGTGAATGATCATGCACTGATCACGTAATTGATCATGCACTGGTCATGTGGCTGATCATGCACTGATCACGTGGCTGATCATACACTGATCACGTGACTGATCATGCACTGATCACGTGACTGATCATGCACTGATCACGTGGCTATCATGCACTGATCACTTGGCTGGTCATACTGATCACGTGCCTCGTCATCACTGATCACGTGGCTGATCATGCACTGATCACGTGACTGATCATGCACTGAACACGTGGCTATCATGCAGTGATCACGTGGCTATCATGCACAGATCACATGGCTGATCATGCAATGATCACCTAGCTACCATATACTGGTCACGTGACTGATCATACACTGTTCACCTGTCTGACCATGCACTGCTCACGTGGCTGATCACACACTGTTCATGGAACTGATCATGCACTGATCACGTGGATATCATGCATTGATCACGTGGCTGAACATGCATTGTTCACGTGGCTTACCACACACCTGTCACGTGACTGATCATGCACTGATCACGTGGCACTCATGCACTGATCACGTGGCTGATCATACTCTGCTCACGTACCTGATCATGCACACATCACGTGGCTATCATGCACTTCTCACCTGGCTGGTCATGCAATGTTCACGTAGCTACCATATACTGGTCACGTGACTGATCATGCTCAGATCACGTAAATGATCATGCACTGTTCAGTTGACTGATCATGTACTGATCACGTGACTGATCATGCACTGATCACGTGGCTATCATGCACTGCTCACGTGGCTGATCATGCAATGATCACGTAGCAACCATGTACTGGTCACGTGACTGATCATGCATGATCACGTAATTAATCCTGCACTGATCACCTGACTCATCATGCACTGATCACGTGGCTGATCACACACGTATCACGTGACTGATCATGCACTGATCACGTGGCTATCATACACTAATCACGTGGATAAACATACACGATCATGTGACAGATCATGCATGATCACGCGGCTATCATGCACTGTTCACGTGGCTGACCATGCAATGATCACGTAGCTACCATGTACTGGTCACGTGAGTGATCATGCACTGAGCACGTAATTGATCATACACTGATCAGGTGACTTATCATGCACTGTTCACGTGACTGATCATGCACTGATCACGTGACTGATCATGCACTGATCTCGTTGCTATCATGCAAGGTTCACATGGCTGATCATGTAATGATCACGTAGCTACCATGTACTGGTCAGTTTACTATCATGCACTGATCACGTAATTGATCATGCACTGATCACGTGGCTGATCATACACTGATCACGTGACTGATCATGCACTGATCACGTGGCTGATCATGCAATGATCACGTAGCTACCATGTACTGGTCACGTGACTGATCATGCACAAATCACGTAATTGATCATGCACTGATCACGTGGCTGATCATGCAATGATCATGTAGCTACCATGTACTGGTCACGTGACTGATCATGCACTAATCACGTAATTGATCATGCACTGATCACGTGGCTGATCATGCACTAATCACGTGACTGGTCATGCACTGATCACGTGGCTGATCATGCACTGATCACGTGACTGATCAGCACACATCACGTGGCTATCATGCACTGCTCACGTGCTGGTCATGCAATGATCACGTCGCTACCCAGTATACTGGTTCACCACGTGACTGAATACATGCACAGATTCACGTACCATGATCATAGGCACTGTTTCCCGTGACTGATCATGTACAGATCCCGTGACTGATCATGGCACTGATCACGTTGCTATCATGCTCTGTTCAAGTGGGTGATCATGCAATGATCACGTAGCAACCATGTACTGGTCACCTGACTGATCATGCACTGATCATGTAATTGATCCAGCACTGATCACGTGGCTCATCATGCACTGATTCCGTGACTGATCATGCACTGATCACGTGGCTATCATGCACTGATCACTTGGCTGGTCATACACTGATCACGCAGCTACCATGTACTGGTCACGTGACTGATCATGCACTGATGATGTAATTGATCATGTGGCTGATCATGCACTGATCACTTAACTGATCATGCACTGATCACAGTGACTATCATGCACTGATCACGTGGCTTTTAAATGCACTGATCACATGGCTGGTCATACACTGATCACGTGCCTGGTCATGCACAGATTACATGACTGATCATGCACTGATCACGTCACAGATCATGCACTGATCACCTGGCTATCATGCACTACTCACGTGGCTGATCATGCAATGATCATGTAGCTACCATGTACCGGTCACGTGACAGATCATACACCCATCAGTGACTGACATGCACTGATCACGTGGCTATCAAGCACTGTTCACGTGGCTGATCATACACTGATCACCTGCCTGGTCATGCACAGATCACGTGACTAATCATGAACTGATCACGTAGCAATCATTCACTGATCACCTGGCTGATCATGCACTGATCACGTGGCTATCATGCAATGATCACGTGGCTATCATGCACTGATCACGTGGCTGATCATGCACTGATACCGTGACTGAGCATGGACTGATCACATGACTATCATGTAGTGATCACGTGACTTAATGGCGCTGACCATGTGACTGATCATGCGCTGAGCATGTTTGCTATCATACACTGATCATGTGCCTCTGGAGGCAATAACAAAGAGCTGAGTAGGCATGAATCAAAACAGTCAGCAGGCAATAATCATGGAACTCAGCTGTGAGGAATCATGCTGCTCAGCTGGCAATAATCAAGCAGCTGAGGCAGGCAGGAATTACACAGCACAGCTGGCAATGTCAGCAGATGACAGGCGGAATCGTGCAGCTCAGCAGTCCCTGATCACGTGACTGAGCAATGCACTGTTCACACTGGCTGATCATACACGATCACGTGATTGATCAAGCACGGATCACTTGGTATCATGCACTGATCACGTAGCTATCTTGCACTGATCACTTGGCTGATCAATACACTCATCACGGGACTGATCGTGCACTGATTATGGCCGCTATCAGGCATTGACTACATGACTCCACCTGCACTGATCACGTGGGATGATCATGCACTGATCACGTGACTGACCATGCACTGATCACGTGACTGATCATGCACTGATCACGTGGCTGATCATGCACTGATCACGTGGCTATCACGCACTGCTCACGTGGCTGATCATGCAATGATCACGTAGCTACCATGTACTGGTCACGTGAATGATCATGCACTGATCACGTAATTGATCATGCACTGGTCATGTGGCTGATCATGCACTGATCACGTGCTGATCATACACTGATCACGTGACTGATCATGCACTGATCACGTGACTGATCATGCACTGATCACGTGGCTATCATGCACTGATCACTTGGCTGGTCATACTGATCACGTGCCTCGTCATGCACTGATCACGTGGCTGATCATGCACTGATCACGTGACTGATCATGCACTGATCACGTGGCTATCATGCAGTGATCACGTGGCTATCATGCACAGATCACATGGCTGATCATGCAATGATCACCTAGCTACCATATACTGGTCACGTGACTGATCATACACTGTTCACGCTGTCTGACCATGCACTGCTCACGTGGCTGATCACACACTGTTCATGGAACTGATTCATGCACTGATCACGTGGATATCATGCATTGATCACGTGCTGACATGCATTGTTCACGGGCTTACCACACACCTGTCACGTGACTGATCATGCACTGATCACGTGGCTCTCATGCACTGATCACGTGGCTGATCATACTCTGCTCACGTACCTGATCATGCACACATCACGTGGCTATCATGCAC